>NC_139030.1:40431773-40708592 GCF_964662115.1 Mustela nivalis | reverse complement strand
CCTCCTCTCAGCAGAGCTGACACACTCAAAAACTCCCTCCTTCCTCCTTGTATCCTCTTGTGCCCAGTTCTCTTGTGCTGCCTGCCTCAATATTAGCACTTCCTGTCTCTAGTTCTTTCTCCTCTTCCTGTTCTCTCTGTCCTGGAGTGGGGTGGAATTCAGTCTTCTCTATCTACGCTACTCTCTGCGCCTAGATGATCTCATTTGCCCCATGGCTTTAAAACGCATTTATGCTCCAGTGACCTCCAAAGATTTATCTAGTGGTCACTGCACCTCTTCTACCTGTCCCCTGGATGGCAATATGTATATTCAACTCAACATGTCTAAAGAGAATGCTGAAAACTCTTCCATGACCATCTCTAGGAAAGCTGTTCTTTGCACAGGTTCCCTGTTTTAGAAGATGGTACCCACAAGCCTCTCGCTGTGAAGTTCAAAGATCTGGGTATGCCTCAATATTTCTCTTTGTCTCATTCCCCCCATCCTCACCCTTGCCCCTGTCATCTGATCTTTCTGATAATCCTGTCAGCTCTACCTTCAGAATAGATTCCAAACTCTGAGACTTCATTTTCCGTGCAATCACCTGATTCAAGCCACCACACCTTCTACACGAGACACTGATCTGACTGGTCTTTTTTTTTTTTTAAGATTTTTTTCAAAGATTTTATTTATTTGACAGAGATCACAAGTAGACAGAGAGGCAGGCAGAGAGAGAGAGAGGGAAGCAGGCTCCCCGCTGAGCAGAGAGCCCGACGCGGGCCTCGATCCCAGGACCCTGAGATCACGACCTGAGCCGAAGGCAGCGGCTCAACCCACTGAGCCACCCAGGCGCCCTTTTTTTAAGATTTTAAACATTTATTTATTTATTTGCTACTTATTTATTTGACAGAGAGATAGAGAAAGTATAAGTAGGCAGAGTGGCAGACAGAGGGAAAGGGAGAAGCAGGCTCTCTGCTGAGCAGGGAGCCCGATGCTGGGCTCAATCCCAGGAACCTGACATCATGACCTGAGCTGAAGGCAGCCGCTTAACCAACTGAGCCACCAGGCACCTCTGATCTAACTGGTCTTAACAACCCAAGTGATTTTTATTTTCCCCCACAAACAGTCAAATTTTTATTAGTTTTTAAAATGTGGATCATAATCAGTGTATCTTAATTTCTCTATGCCACATTGCTAGGAAATAAGTTAGAAGTCATCTTTTAAATTCTTGTTTTGAAATAATGTTTGATTTACAGATGAGTTGCAGAGGGAGTACAGAGTTCCCATACACTCTCAGTTTTCTCTAATGTTAGCATCTTATATATAACCCTAGTGCATTACCAAAACTAAGAAATTAACCTTGGTATGGGGCTACTAAGTAAACTGTGCCCTTTATTCACATTTCACCAATTTTCCCACTAGTGCCTTTTCTTCTGTCCCGGATCGCACCCAGAATATCACATTGCACTTACTCACATGTCTCTTTAGTCTCCTTGAATCTGCCATATTTTCTGTCTTGCCTTATCTTTTAGGACTCTGGCGGGCACTTTTAAAGAGTATGGGTCAGACATTTGGAATAATGTCCCATGCCCCTTGGTTTGGGTTTGTTTCATGATTTCTCATGATTCGACTAGAGTTATGGGTTGGGGGAGAGAAAACCATAGAGGTGAAGTACTACTGGCACTGCAGCCTAAACATATAACACTCACTTCTTGCTTTAAACCGCATAATGGCTTCCCATCACACTTAAAATCCAAGCTCCTTCCCATCGCCTGAGAGGCTCTGCTCTCGCCATGTGGTTCCAGCCTGTTTCATGAGCTGTCACCTGTACTGTTCTCCTTCTAGTCATTACGACTCAGCACACTGCCCTTCTTGTTCCGCAAACATACCAAGCTCAGTCCTACCTCAGGGCTTTTGACCCAGCTGTCTCTGCAGCCTGCTGTGTTTATTCCTTTAGATCTTTGCCTGGCTGACCCTTGCTTGTCATTCATAGAAGAGCTAGTTTGAATGTCATCTCCTTAGAGACCTCTTTCCCTAACTCTCCATTTAAGACTACCTCCCATTGTGTCCCTCCCCATCACATTATTTTTTTCATCTCACCTGTTAAAACTTGAGGAAAATCTATTTGTATTTAAGTTGTATATTGTTGGTTCTCCCTCTAGAAGGCAGAAGAGAAACTCATCTTAGCTGTTTGCTACTTTAACTCTAGGGTCATGAACAGTGCTTGGGACATATTGATAATCAGTAAATACTTGTTAAATAAATACATGGATATTACAAAGAAGGAATCCTAGGTTTCAGATGGGAGAACTCTAAGAGGCTTTAAGATAAACTGTTTCTACTTTATTGTATAGAAGGACTGAGTTGTAGAAAGGTGAAGGACAGGTAAGCTGGTCATTTAAAATAGTTACACAGCTGTTAGTGGCAGAACCAATGACTAGCACCCACATCATTTGACTCCTACCTCAAGCTTTAAAATGGATTCCATCCTTCCTGGATACTTTTGAATATGATTTCAGGTACCACTTCGGCTATCATTAGTTTCTGATTAACCTTTTAAAGTCTTGTGTTATAAGTAAGAAGGAATTCATTCTACTGTTTCCCTGCTGCTCTGAGCACCTGGGCTGCTAAGAGAACTTGTATAGTGACATAAATCGGTGCCATTACAACTTGTACTTTCCAGCCTCACCTGGGTTCTCAAAGCTCTCTAAAATATTTCTGCTTATTCCTACTTGCTTCTCTTCTCCATCTGCACAGCAGCTGTGGCAAACTTTCATAATTCCCTTCATTTATATTTATTGAATGACTTTACCTTCAATTTCTCATGAACAGAGAAATGACTTAGTCAACAAATTCCTCAACTTTCCACAATCCTAACTGTAAACTTCCCTTTACTTTCTGTGATACATCTTTTCTTTGTAGTCATAACTCGACTCTGCTTTAAATGAAATATTCTACCCCAAAAAATGCTTTGATAAGGTAGACCCTTTCTTCCTTTAAGAAAATCTGTTTTCTCTTGAGTTCCATCCATTCCATATCTTTGTGCAGTACCTGTAGTTATGATCTATATTTCCAGTAGAGATGTGAAGGTGACCTACCTGTATTTTCAACTCCCATCTTTTATTGGTATTTCATATTTATATTTCTAACTAGACATAGTTTGGGAGAGATTTCCTTATCCCATGATGATGGGATGCCCCAAGCACTATTTTCCTACCACATCTTACTGAGATTTATCTGGAGAAATAAATTTTCAACTATTGCCATCAAACTAATCAACAGATGCTTATTAAGACTCTACCATAGTCCAGGCATTGTGTTAGGCCCTTTATTTTCTGCTTCAAATAACTCCAGCAGGATCTGATTAACTTTGCTCCAACTAACAAAATTAGTCAGAATTCTGATGAAGTTGATCTAGAGGAAAAGATTAGATGGATCCTTTAATTAAATGTCTTTTTTCTATCAGAATTTATTATGCATGAAAATTGACATGCTCTGCATTGTTGCTAAGCAAACTCAGGAAAGGCTTCTGCATTGAGGCAAATGAGCACAGTAGAAAAAATAATCAGAGGGACAAGGTTGTGCTCTTGTAGGAATCCAAAATTCACATGCAGTCTGTAGAAGCTGGTTACTTCTAACAGGCTCTGTATGTTTTAGGCAATATGGGAGAGAAAGTGTATATTCTGGACATTAATGATAAATCCTCCACTTCTGATCTGATTGACTTAAAAATGTTCTAAGAGGGGTACCTGTGTGACTCAGTCGATTAAGCATCTGACTCTTGATTTCCACTCAGGTCATGATCTCAGGATTGTGAGATCAAGCCTCATACCCAGCAGGGAGCCTGCTTGGGTTTCTCTCTCTCCTTCTTCCTTGACCCCTCCCACTCTCCTCTTCTCTTTCTCCCTCTCTCAAGAAAAAAAAATGTTCTAAGAATGCTTGAAACAGGTATACAAGAAAGGTACAAAGATCTAAAATTCTACGTTTATCTTGTGATTCCAATTCCATGTCTTCACCCACAAAGTCCTAGATTTTTTGCCCATGTCTGTCAAATAAAGTACAAAGCAAACCTTAAGATGAGAACTCCTAGGGTGTCAGTCTGGCTCCTTTGGTAGAACACGTTAACTCTTGATCTCTGGGTTGTGAGTTCAAGCCCCATGTTGGGCCTAGAGCTTATTTAGGAAAAAAAAAAAAATATTAGAGTTCTTGTTGGGAGGGCTTTTTCCTTTGTGAAGGATCCTCCTTGATCTAGTGAATGAGTATCAAGTTATAATTCAAGAGAAAAATATATTAAGATAGGGAAAATGTGATCGGGGTAGAAAGGAGCAAGTTAGTTTAGTAGCACAGTACTTACCATAACTCAAGAAATTGAAGGGGATAGATTAATGTCTAGTGTAGATTGGCAAAAAAAATTTTAGGCTGAGATAGCTTTAGTAGTGGAGGTCTGAGGTGTGGTATTGGTGAGGGAGCAGGAGGCTGGCTGAAGACAGAGCAAGGGCTGGCACCTTGTACCCCCTCTCCATTTGCTCCCCCTCAGTAATATGTGTAGCATTACTCAGGCACCCCTGACTGCCATAAACGATAAACAAATAGTTAACTTGCAGAGATCACAATCCTGCAAAACAGGAATCTCCCTTGCTCTACAAATGTCCTGGAGATCTACAAACAGGAAGGTTACCTTATCAATAGCACAAATTTCCAGAGGCAAATAACTCTCAGTTCCTCAAGCCGTAATGTCTCCCTCCTCACCATAAACGAAACTGGAGGAAGCTGAGGTAGAAGCGAATTTAAATGATAGCAGAATCATATCACCCCACCAAGAATGTCCCAACTATCTTGATGTTAATGGTTGGCCTAAAGACGATATTGATCAAGCCACAAGGGCAAGGCTTCCTCCTGGCACCTTATAGGCCCTATTTAACATACGAAAACTCCGTTGAAATTTCCCTTCCCCTCACCTTCCCCCAACCGCAAGGTATATAACCTGCCATCCCTCACAACCCAGGGCAGCAGCTCTTCCTGCCCACAGGTCATGTCCCCGTGCTTTAATAAACCACCATTTTGCGGGGCGCCTGGGTTGCTCAGTGGTTTGGGCTGCTGCCTTCGGCTTGGGTCATGATCTCAGGGTCCTGGGATCGAGCCCCGCATCGGGCTCTCTGCTCTGCAGGAAGCCTGCTTCTCTCTCTCTCTCTCTCTCTGCCTACTTGTAATCTCTGTCTGTCAAATAAATAAATAAAATCTTTAAAAAAAAAAAAAAAACCACCATTTTGCACCAAAGATATCTCAAGAATTCTTTCTTGGTCATCGGCTCCGGACCTCAGCCCACCCAACCTCACCTAAGTTCTAGAACTTCATCAGTATTGGATCTCAAGTGTAAGTACAGGCTAAACACGGAAGATCAATGAGTGATGTTTGCCTTGGGTGTGGAGTTGGAGAAGCTAGCACTCACACAGTGTATTTGCCCGACTGAGTCTAATGTACTACCATCATGCTAAAAAAGTGTCTGGAGCGTAAGATGAAAATAGGATTCCTAAAAATGAAAGGAAAACTTGATCTTTTGGCCCCCACAAAGTATGTAAAACATTGGTTAAATAAAAGATGAGGGAAGAGATAATTAATAGCTCTTGATAGGAAATAATTAATAATTAATAGCTCTTGAAAGAAATTCTACAATCTCGTAATATTTGAAATTTGTGGGGCTCCTGGGTGGCTCAGTGGGTTAAGCCTCTGCCTTCCACTTAGGTCATGATCTCAGGGTCCTGGGTTGGAGCCCCACATCGGGCTCTGCTCAGCAGGGACCCTGCTTCTTCCTCTCTCTCTTCTTGCCTTTTTGCCTACTTGTGATCTCTCTCTGTCAAATAAATAAATAAAATCTTAAAATATATATATGTACATATATATATATTTGAAATCTGTGAACTTTGATGTAGTTGAAATAGCATGATACATGAGGCTAATCATCAAATAAGTAATGAGATACACACTAAATCAAAACAAAGAAAGTATACATTCCTATTTTCCAAAGATGTGTAATCCAACCATCACTGATTAGTTCCGCTAAATCCAAGATTTAAAATCTTGAATCTAAACACCATTTAAGCCTAAGGTTTGAACAAGTACTTAATGCTCAAGGTCTTTTCCCATTTGTTTTTTTTTTTTTTTTAAATGCTGATTCCAAATAGAGTTTTTTCTGTAACTTGCCAGTCAAGAAATTTCTCTACCTCTCTCTTTCAGTTTAATTTAGTTTCTTTTATAAAACAATTCTGAGATGAGATGTAATAGGAAACAAAGAGAAGGTGAATGAAATAAAATGACTAATCACCTAACTAAATTAGAGGCATCTCTCTGACTGGCTGAATCTATTTTAGGCAACATTCTGAGTTGGTTAATACCTATGCATTTATGAGGAGTTCAGTGTATTTTACAAAACAATAGTGCCACAATCAAAGTTAATCTATTTATTTCACACCTAGCTAAGTAAAAATATTTAGGAAATAGATGTCCTTTACCATATTTTATGGCTCACTTTATGTGCTTAAATTGGCTATTTTTTTAAGACGGGGAGATTATGAATGTGTATGCACATTATGCAATGTATGATGAATAACATTTCAAATCATCTCTAAGACCCAGACAAAATATGTTCTATTTGTTCTGTGAATTTTTTTAAAAAGTCAACTTACAAAAGATGACAAGATATCCAAGCCTCGTAAAATTACTTCTGTGCTCAACCTTCTCCCTACATCATTCATTTCTTGAAGGGAGAAGGCACACATCCAACTTTTGAGAAGTTGTAGTTTTGTTGTGCTAAGTATGTTATTTCAGCCTCTTGAAGCAAAGAAAGCCTCAAGGAACAAGTGAAAGCATGGCTCTGAAATGATGTTTCTTAGGGAAGAAATGGAAATGAGTTCTCTTCCAATTACTTGATTACTTCTCATAATATCAGCATACTGTAGCTTATTTAGGAAAAGTGTATTAATGAATTTGATTAAATAAATATTTATTGAATATGTACCTCAATATGTTTAAGGTACCAGGCTAAGTACAGTAGAGGAATGCCAGGATAAATAAAAGACAGACTTTTCCATCAAAGAAGCCACGAGCTGGTGGGGAACTTAGACATTTATATAAATCTGTCTCTCTGCCAAAAATGTGATTAGGGTAAACAAAATATAACCAGAGAAGTAGAATCAGAGAATCGTCTCACTTCAGATAAAGTTACCAAGCAGGAGGTGGACGTGGACTTTGACTCCAGGTCTTCAGTTTCAGAGGTACATTTTCACAAACAGAAATACTTTTGAGGCATTACTAGTACTGAAAGGAGCCCCATTAAACGGGGGTGGGGAGATGAGGGTTAGGCTATGGAGGAAGGCAACAATGGAATTAGAAGACATTATTCCAGTTCCGTTATTTATTGGGAACTATAATTAAAGAACAATTCTAATTTAAAGTTTATTTATTGGGGCGCCTGGGTGGTTCAGTCAGTTAAGTGTCTGACATTGGCTCAGGTCATGATTTCGCGGTCCTGGGATTGAGCCCCATGATGGAGTCGGTCCTCAGTGGGGAGTCTGTTTGTCTCTCTCCTCCTTCACTCTGCCTCTCCCCTGCTCATGCTCTCTCTCAAATAAATGAATAAAATATTTTTTAAAAACTTTATTTATTTATTTATTTATTTATTTATGAATTAGCTTTGCCCCCCAACATGGGGCTCCAGCTCACGACGACTCTGAGATCAAGAGTTGCATGCTCTTCAGAATGAGCCATTCAAGGTATCTAGGGAATAATTCCAATTTAAAAGCAAGATAGTGGTAGTAAGCTATATACTTAGAGTATTTTGTTATTCTAAGACATATTTTTTTGCATAGTGTAATATTTCTGAATTTAAGATTCATCTCACGATTAACATTTATATTTAATAAAAATTTTATTAAATTGATGTTACATCTTAGAATCAATGACATCTTTTAAAAAGATTTTATTTATTTGGCAGAGAGATTAAGAGAGAGAGAAAGAGTAGCAAGCAGAGGGAGAGTAGGGAACCTGATGAGGGACTCAATCACAGGAACCTGGGATCATGACCTGAGTTGAAGGCAGATGCTTAACCAACTGAGCCACTCAGGCATCCTACAATGACATCTTTTTTTTATAAAGACTTATTTATTCATTTTTTAGAGAGAGAGCACATACGCATACACACACACACACACACACACACACACACAAGAGAACAGCGTGAGGGGCAGAGGATGAGGGAGAATCCCAAAGCAGACTCCCTGGGGAGTGTGGAGCTGGGTGCAGGGCTCGATCCCAGGACCCTGATCCTGACCTGAGCTGAAGCCAAGAGCTGACCACTCAACTGACTGCACCACCCAGGTGCCGCTATAATCACTGGCATTTTAGGTGAAGAAACCTTGCTTCTGCTGCTCGAAGACCATATATCCTGGGTTCCTTGAGTCTTATCTCAACTTTCTCATCTATCAAAATGCAGTGAGGGTACCTTAGAGTTTATGAAGATTAAATGAGATAATGTATGTGAGGCACTTAACAGTGCCTGGTAGACACTAGATGCGCAGCTAAATGTAGTCATAATTATTGTCATCTTTTTTGCTTTTGAGATTTACCTGTCCACACACTGAGCATCTTTCATGGCAAAGCCCCTCTAACTTAACTCTGTTCGAATTTCATCCTCATACACAAACCATGACCATATTTTAGTCACAGGCCTACTGTTTTAAAGAAAAGGATTTAAAAGGGGGTTGGAAAGATGAGGCAAATTAGAGGGGAGGGTTGCCAAATGTTGAAAACCTTCTTTGGGAACGTAACCTCTAGGAGAGGAACTACTCTGAAAGTACACAGATGCATCATGAAAACACATCAATTTTCTATTCTGTGGAAGGGAGAGCAAATTGTGGCTTCTCATCACTGAATTCAATAATCACAATAATATGATGACAGTTATCTGATGACAATGGCAGCCATGAATGGGGAGACAGTCTTCAGAAGAAAAACAATTATAATTAGACCACAAGAAGGAGGGCGGAAGAATGCAGAAAGTAGAGGGCTACAGACGGTATTGTCTAGGTTACCTAGCAACAGGGTAACTTTTTTTTTTGTTTTTGTTAGAAAATGGCAAAATAGAATATCAAGAATAGGATGCAACGCTGAGCTCAGGGGGGCTAAAATGTCTGAGTATTATCAGTGAGGTTATAATTACATTCACAGCAACATCAATATAAAATGATGATTTGTGGCACATGCTTCAGGGGATTGTGGCATAAACAAATGAGTGTGTGTGTGCACGTGTGTGTCATAATTTTATAATCATGTCTATGGGAAGGAGGAATCGGTGCGCCTGGGTGGCTCAGTGGGTTAAGACCTCTGCCTTTGGCTTGGGTCGTGGCCTTGGGGTCTTGGGATCAAGTCCCACATCAGGCTCTCTGCTCATCAGGGAGCCTGCTTCCCTTCCTCTCTCTCTGCCTGCCTCTCTGCCTACTTGTGATCTCCGTCTGTCAAATGAATAAATAAAATCTTTGGGGGGGAAAAAAAGGAAGGAGGAATAATTCAAACATAAAGAATTCAGATGGTATGGGGAAAAAATTCAGGTACCAGCCCCGACTGGAATGTGCTAGACAAAAACTTTAACTCAAGGAGACATGGAGTTCTATATGAACCAGATGTGTTGGCTAAATATAAGGCTGTTCCCGGTAATATTTACATTTTAGGAGGCAACTCCTGAAATGAACTTTGTGACGCCGTGAGGTAGAGGGGTAGGGATTTCAGCACCTGCAAGACAGATATTTTTGAAGCAGAATCTCTGCAGCAGCTGAACGAGTTTACAGCAGGCAGACAATCTGTTCTCCTGTCCGAGGTCAGTGTGCACAGATGGAACATCGCCCTCCTTCAGAAAAGGCCACCATCGTCTGCGGCAGCAGCTAGAGAACAGCCTAAGCCCTCTGTCCATCTGAACCAGCACAAGGAAGATTATTCAAATCAACCAGTTAAAAAGCAAACTTACACAATGTATTTGCCACCTAGCTTTGTTCTGTTTTCCTGGCTGGGTTCACAATCAAGAGAGTTAACTTTCTTCAACATGCAAATACTCATGTTTTTAATCTTTGAAGATCTTGCTAAGTGGACCATTAGTCAAGCTCTAGCAGGTGCGCTTCATGAAAACTTTTGAAGGGAAGCGTTTGACAAATGCCCGAGTAAGTCAGAAGGAAGCCATGAAGAGGATGACCCCCTCGCCTCCATAGGTATTCGGAGATCTCTGAAAATGCCAAACCGACATTCACTGGTGTGTTCCCAAACCTCCCACCTTGAGGCATAATAGTAATAAGCTAATGGCCAAATCTTTCAGGAAGAAAGTGAAATTCATACTCTCAATTTCAGCCTGGGGCTGAGCCCCAGGGTCTCCTGAGTCTTAAAACCTTCACCTTCATTATTCTTTGGTTCTTTCTTCACTGTGTTATAACAAACACAACTGAATCTCTTAATTCTTGTCTAGCAGGGCACTAGCCACACACCCTCTTCAGTCAGCCTAGATTAAGAGCTACCCTGTCTTCCCCAAGCCGGTCTAGCTCACCGAGTCTCTACATCTGGAAAATATTGTTCGCTGCTTAAAGTATCCCTCCAACTGTGTGTGGCTGGCAGGAATTCCTGCTGCTCAGACTTTTGGTATTTATTGGGAGAGCACCGAATCCTGGTGCAAGGATGCCCAGAGGGAGTCCTGGAAAATCCTTTTGAGCTTCGCAGCTGGGCTCCCTTTCCAGACTTCGCAGCTGGCATTCTGTTGGCGCAGCGTGCCTTACTTACCTTCTGTCTGTCGGGATGGAGAAGCCAACTCCTCTGTATTGTCTTCGGATCTTCAAGTTCTTCTGCCAGTTTCTGCTTTCACAAGAAGAATTCTTGAGTTGATTCATTCTTAAAAGCTTTCAAACGCTATCAATTCATTAATGCTCAGTCCTAAGTATGGCAGGTTTCACCAATATATATATATGGATTAAATGGGTATCGTCTAACTCTGAGAAAGTGGCATTGTTATTAAATTTAAAATAATTTTATTTGTAGGAGCTATGGAAAGAGAATTAAAATTGGATTTTTTTTTTTTTTACCATTAACTGAAATTTTAGTGGATCTTAAACTCATTCCTAAAAGTCTTCCTAATGTCAAAGTTCAGAAAGGTAATTAGATTTTATAAGGGACAGCAGAGTTGTCTTCCAAACATGTTCCCTAACTCCCTCACACTATTCTGAGTATTCTTGCATTTCCAGGTCCAGGGCTTACTATATCTAAACCAATCAGTGTAATTATATACCCTTGACACCTTTATTAGTGCAGGTAACTCAGGCTTAAGTAATCAGCACATGGAATTTTCCTTGGTGGTGGTTGTGGGAAGTGTGCCTCTTCTGTAGTTTTATTTTTTTAAAAGGTTTTATTTATTTATTTAAGAAAGAGAGAGACAGAGAGCACAAGAAGGAGGAGTGGCAGGCAAAGGGAGAGGGAGAAGCATACTTCTCACCGAACAAGGAGCCCGAGATGGGGCTCGATTCCAGGACCCTGGGATCATGACCTGGGCAGAAAGCAGATGCTTAACCAACCGAGCCACCCAGGTGTCCCTCTTCTCTAGTTTTAGATGTGAACATGGAGCAGGTGGCTCCCATTGATGTTGGCAGTCACATTGGGAAGCCAACTGAGCCAAGCTGATATATGAGGCAAGGTAGATTCAAAGCACCATTTCTCACAGGGTGTGTACCCTGACTGAATGTTGCCTCAACCCCCACACAATTGCTGAACTTTTGAGTCAAAAATTCCCATTTATTATTTAATTCGGTTCGGGTTGAGTTTTTTGATACTTGTATCCAAAAGAATTTCAGCTGACATAAATTAAGCTGAGTAACCACAAATTTCTTCAGCTTTCTGGGGGTAATTCTTTCTCTTAAAACCATAATTCAGGCTTTCATCCTGGGAGACAGGTAGAAGTGCTATGCATTTTCCAACTGTTTTGAGCATGACCAGGGTGTGATTCGTTCTGTGTTTCTCTTGTTGCCTTTTCTTGTGGCTGGGGCTCTCATCATCTAAGTTTTCTTTCTCTTTTCCACTTTAGTTTCAGCATGATGACTCTGCTATTTCTTAAAACTACAATCCCAACCTGGAAGTTCCAAATTAGTGATTATAATAACTTTTATATTTAGGGAAGGCAGACTTTTATTTGCTTATGGAGAGAATTATCATCTCTCCATAACACCTCATTGCCTGAATGTTCTCCTACTCCACCCAAACACCATTCTAGCACTAAGTTTTAAGCCATTTCTTGACTGAGCAGAAATTTATTAAAATATTTTTCCAAAGAAATGGACAATTTTCCTCAAAGAAGTTGCAACCATCCCCACTAATATAAAACACAATTTAGTTTTCTATGCGATTACATTATATAAATACTAGGCAAAACTGATAAATCACAGACCTGTACCCCTGAAACAATACATTATGTGTTAATAAAAAAATAAAAATAAATAAATCAGACTATAGAACATATATAGAATATAATAGCTTCTATATAAGAAATAAGAAATTTTGAGAGCAAACTTCCTTTAAACACAAGTGCATTTAAATTACCAATGAGGATTAATATTAAGAAAATTTATCTCAAAACTCCACCCTTACAAAAATGTTTTCCTGAATCCATAGATTCAAATAAATTTACATAGATTTAAAAAATCTGCTTCATAAAGAAAAAAAAATACTAGGCAAGAAATGATGAATATGGCTGAAATTTTTATAATGTCTGAAATTACCTTCTTCATCATAAATAATAATGAACAAAATTTGGGGAAACTAGTAGAAGGTAGGAACTATGTCTTGTTGCCTAACTTTCAGCACAGTGCAATAAATACTCAGAGGTTTAATAAATATTATTTACTGTTTAGATATGAAGTCAGTAAAACAAATTTCTTATTTTATTGGGATCCTCTTTTGGATATAATTTAGCAGACAATTCTTTCTATACTTTCTATTACATTATTTTTTTCATTAAGAAAGGCTTTAGTTAAATCTCCCTACTCATCAAAAGCACCTTCATTTGATTTATTTTACATTTCATCAGTGAAGTTCTAGGCAAGTAAACATCATTGGGGAAGTATTCGAATGTGGAAGTTATTATTAATATTATGCTTTAATTAAGCTACATTGACATTCATTATAGATCTCTATCTGGCTAATAAGAACTAATATTTTCTTGGACAAAGAACAATATAAACTATAGACAGACAGTAATCAACTACTAGTGCTTGGTTTTTGCACTTCAGATAAAATGGATCATATTCTATGGGGAAATTATAGAACTAATTGTGAAGAGTAATGATGTTCTGAAAAAAATAAAAAAGGATTCTCAGCCAACAGTAATTATAACAGTTACTGATAGATCTAGAATTTTTAAAACCTTAAACTTTCCACGAGTGGGTTGTATTTTTACATCATGATTTTCTCTTCAAGAGCCACCATGACTAAGCAGCTTCCAAAATAATTCAACGTACAACATACAACGTAAAGTGAGAGGGGTTCAGACGCCACTTCTGCTCATGATGGAGATCATTCCAATAGGTCTACTTCTAAGCATCAACAGAACTCAAGTCAACCCAGCCCCAATATACAGAGCATCTTCCTTTCCCTATGGCCATTAATTAATTACAGGCAATACAAAAAGTGGAATTGCAGGAGAGTGTGGGGCTTCCAGGCTCAGCACATTGTGCTCTCATGTCATCTCTAACAACCTTCCATCTAACACAAATATAGCCTTTCATTGAATCTTTGCTAACATATTTTTATACATACACTCTCTACCTTGATCAGTTTGTTACAGACACATGGCTATTTTTTGTTCCTCAAACATGCAAAACTTGGTCTTGTTTCAGGTCTTTTTGTAGCTGTCCTCCTCTGGAAGTCTTCCTGCAAGGCTTGCAAGGCTAATTCCTATCCAGGTCTTGGAGCAAAGACCACATTCCAAAAGAGGCTTTGCCTGATAATTCATTCTAAGTTTACTGACAATCACCTCAACCTCTTTTTTCTTTTTCAGTAATTAACCCAAATCTTCTTTGATTATTTAATTTTTGTGTATCTCCTCTCTTACATTATACAAGTCAGTTTCCTCAAAGCAGAGACCTTAATTATTCTTTTTCCTTCTATATCCCTATCCTCTAGAAGGCACTTAATAAGTATTTGACAAATGAATTTTAAAAAAATGAATGAACAAATGAATGGAGGTAAGAATGAAATTATGGAAAGAAAAATCACAAAAGTGCATCTCCGGAAAGGAGAAAAGTGCATCCCAGCACTTAGTCTTTAGTGATAGTGAAAACTTTACAAACTGGTTTTATAAGAACTTTACAAACTGGGGTTATAAGAACCTCCTCTCTCAATGCTACTTTCTCCCCTCAACCCCTGCTTTCTTGAGTTACTGGCCAGTTACCTTGTTGCAAGGATGGAGCCTGGGAGATTCACCTCAGTCCAGGAAAAAACCCATCAATTAGATTTCTCTTTCTCCTCAATATATTCTGGCACTAGAACAAATGGAGGAACTATTGAACCATAAATCGATTTGTAGTGGGCAAATGATTGGAAAACATACAAAGCTTACAGAGTGGTAGGCCTCCCATTTAAGACTTCTGGAGCATTCTACTGCTTTTTCAATCTCCTGCGCTTGTACTTTTTAAAAGGGAATATATTGGAGTATTCTTTTTGGCTGTTAGCTCCACTCCTTGAGGTATGTAAGTCATTTTTAATATTTGTCTAGAATACCTATTGATTTTTAGGCAAGTAAACATAAGTGTGTTTTGCTCTCTTAACTTGACTTCCTTAAGTCCTAGGTGTTATAACACCAAGGAAATGATCAGATGTGAGTGCTTGCTTGCACAAATCACTTCTCTCTACCCATACATGCTTTGCATACTCAGGGCTTATATTGGTAGGAACAGGTACCAGATTATGGGGGAAGCCCTGGAAAGCTCACCAGAATGTGGCAGGAATAGCTGAACATGTATGTGTAGGAACATTTATTTTTCTGTCTATTACAAAAAGATTTAAAGCAGTTGATACCAAGAGACACAAACTCTTACCTTCCATCAGACCACCAATAAAGAAGATGGCGGAAACATAGAACATTGTCAGGAAATGTGATTTTCTGCATCTGAGTGATTCATCCATTTACCCATCCATCCATCTGTTTATCAAAGTAATGCTCTAAGCATTGGAAATGCGGTTTCTTGCCCACATCATACTGTTTGAGGAAGAACTGGGAATGAAAACTAACCAGTATGACTGCAGAATCCATGAACAAAGATACTTCTTTAGAACTGTCAACCCAGTTCACAAAGAGGACCTCAAAAGTAGCCGAAGAGCTCTGAGTCTACATCAGTGCTTCTCAAACTTAAATGTGCATAAACATCCTGTAGGGAATCTTGTTAGACTGTGGATTCTGATTCAGTGGTCAGGGGTGGGGCCAGAGACACTGCCTTTCTAACATGCTTTCCCTGATGCTGACTGTGCCCACTTTGAGGAATAAGGTCTTTAGCGAGGAAGACTTGCTCTGATCAGATTGGCTTTGTAGTCACTGATACTGTCCTCTCGTGACTCCTGAAGGAATTGCCCCTTGTGCTAGCATTTTTTTTTTTTTAAGTTTTTATTTGCAATCTCTACACTCAATGTAAGGCTCAAATTCACAACCCTGAGATCAAGAGTGGCATGCTTTACTGACTGAGCTAGCCAGGCCACCCAACATTACTATCTTTAATCAAAGATCTTCCATCATTATGTAACTCTCCCAGGTAAATGTTTTTCAAACCTTGGTTTAACACTTTCGAATTTTTCCCATATTCACATACCACTACACATCCCCTCATAATTTCTAACATAACTATCTGCAATCTCTACTCCAAAATAATTATTTTAATTGGTTTTCTTTTCTTTAAATAGATTTGTTTTCAAAGGGAACTTCTATCATCACCTCAAATGGAAAGACCAATATTGTTTATCACAAATACATGGTAACTGTAAAAATAATTGAAAGGAAACCAAAACAAAACAATGCTTAAAAGTTCAGATAGATGTCCTTCAAAGCTCCAAGTCTAAGTCTTTGTTAAAGGGAGATTATAAAAAGTGTTAGAGCGTGTTAAAGACTCCTAGCACTAAATCTGGCATTTGCTTTGATAGTATCACAAGGACTGAAAAGTAGCTGAGTAGAGATTGAGTCCTATGTAATTCAATGTGGATGTGCACCACCAAAATAATTTCTTAGGGAACTTGCTGTAGATAATGTGTAAGAGTCTTATTTCCTGCACTTTCATGTCATTTGTCCTTGAGAAGTACATTTATAGATCAATGTTAATTGGTGTCACATCAGAATTGGTCTAAGGTAAAGTATGCCTGTGTGGGCCACTCTTACACCCCTTTCTGCATTACCAGTGGGGTGGAGGCATTGTGGGTTCAGAAGCCAGAAAGACATGGTTTATTTCTATGCCAATTCACTGACAATTTTCTGGATGTTACTAGAATCTTCACCTATAGTCATAACTAAGCTTGCTCCATTTCAGAAGTCGTAATTGAGCTCTGAAGTATAAAGCTTTAAAGAGGGTAGCAGATAAACTCTATTTCCCTTCAGATGATTAATCAAAGTAATTTTGAAAATCTTTTCTCTTTACCAATGAATGGTTCAGGGTGGGCAAGCTAAAGCCAACATGAGCCAATGAGATGTAAGGAGAGACTAGTTGATAATAAAAGATAAGCTTTTGCCCTTAATAGAACTGCAGGAGGTAGCTTTTTTCTCCTTTCAGACATAAATGAAGTATAGTTGCTACAGTAGTGTGACCATAGCCTTTCTTCACCAGTGAGAGTAACATGGCCTAGGGGGAAGCTGATCCTATGGATGGTAAAGCAGAGAGAAAGAATCTAGGTCCTTAAGGACATTGTTGACTGCTGACCCAACCATCCCTCAAGCCTGCTCTGGCCATCATCCCATGTAATGGAATTGATTTCCTTCCTGTTTAACCCAATATAAATTTAGTTTCCAGAATATATGATCAATAGCACGCTAATTGACACAAGGAGGATACAGCAAAAGTATGAGCCATAAGCTTTTCAATCCAGCTAGACAACCATACATATAGAAAAGGGTCGGGACGCCTGGGTGGCTCAGTTGGTTAAGCAGCTGCTTTCGGCTCAGGTCATGATCCCAGCATCCTGGGATCGAATCCCACATCGGGGTCCTTGCTCCGCAGGGAGCCTGCTTCTTCCTCTGACTCTGCCTGCCACTCTGTCTGCCTGTGCTCGCTCTCTCTCTGAAAAATAAATAAATAAAATCTTAAAAAAAAAAAAGAAGAAAAGGGTAAAGATCAGAGAATTTCGGTATAGGTAAATGATGGCATGATCATGTTCTGATATTTATTAAGCACCTAGTATGAACTAGGTGCTTTATATACATTATCTCATTTAATGTTTTTAACACATGAGTAGGTAGACATTATTATCCCAGTTTTAGAACTGAGGCAATTAAGATTCAGACAGCTGTGTACCATAACCAGTGACACAGAGAGGGAACAGAGAATGTAATTCTAAATTTTATGCCTTGTCTATAATGCAGCCGAGAGAAGGAAGTTAGGTAGACTTTGATGTAATGGATTGGTTGACCAAAGAGTGGCAATAGAGTGGCTTTGAGATAGGCCAGGCACCTACTTCTTACTGTAGTATAATCTTAGATAAATTACTTGATTTCTGAGACTCAGTTTTCTTATTTGAAATGTGGGATAATTATATGTCACTTACATGCTTCTTACTAATGTATTTTTTAGATGATGTATTTACAATGAGATCTCTTGAATAGTAGCCGGCATAGGATCGAGATTTGGGAAACATTTAAAGAGGAAGCTGTTGAAATATTACTGTTGGGGTCCGTTATCAAAGGAACAAGACTGAGGCAAAGTGCAAGTTATGCAAAGCTTTATTCTATGCCAAGCATTAGAAGTCAGACTGACCGGCCAGGGCCGCCTCCAAAGAGAGCGGCTCCATCCCCATCTCACAGGCTGGTGTTTTGTTTTTGTTTTTAAAGATTTTATTTATTTATTTGACAGAGATCACAAGTAGGCAGAGAGGCAGGCAGAGAGAGAGAGGGGGAAGCAGGCTCCCTGCTGAGCAGAGAGCCTGATGTGGGGCTCCATCCCAGGACCCTGGGATCATGACCTGAGCTGAAGGCAGAGGCTTTAACCCACTGAGCCACCCACACGCCCCTCACAGGCTGGTTTTATAGAGCATAACTGCAGACCTCAAGGTACATGGCTTCTATTGTTAGGGCGTTTACTTCCGGAATTGATATCTGGAACTGATACCAGGAACTGCTGGGATGTTTGGAACTGCTGGGGCGTGCTGGGGCATTTAGAACTGCTGGGGCATTTATTCCCAGAATGAAGTCCGTAGATATAAACAACAATATGGCTACCCAGGTAATGTGGAGTCACTTTGGCTAAGTAGGCCCTAATAGTTAAACAGGTTTTAACGTTAAATCGGCCCTAACAATTACACTAACATGTTATTTCATGGGAAGCCCATCTGTGTTAGATGGTAAAGAAGATACCAAATTTTTAAATTGTTTTTATTTTGAAATATTGTTGATTCACAAGAAATTGCTGCCAATTTTTCAGAAGGGGGAGGACAGAGAGAACGGGAGAAACTCTTAAGCAGGCTCTGCACCTGGCACAGAACCCACCTTGGGGCTGAGATCATGGCCTGAGCCAAAACCAAGAGCTAGACGCTTAACTGACAGCCCCCAGATGCCCTCTGCCAATATCCATTTTAAAGGTTTCTGATGTCAAGCTTTACCTGTGTATCCTGCTGCACATCATTCTTTTGTTTAAAAACTTTACCTTTAATTAAGGAGGGCACGTACTGGATAGAGCACTGGGTGTGGTGCATAAACAATGAAACCTGGAACACTGAAAAATATAAAATAAAATTACAAAAAAAACCCACTTCACCTTTAATTGAATGACCTTTATAAAATGGAATGGAAAATGGAAAATCCACATGTACCTAGACTCTGATTTAAAACAGTAGATATTTGAAAATCAATAGTTAAATCAAGGTAGCCAAATCTCAGAACTCTCATACACTTATGTTCTCACTACTCTCCTATAAAACAAATTTTATATACTTTATATTATACATTTTATATTATATTATTAAAATATGCATACTATATATTTATATTAAATAAGTTTTTTTTTTTTTTTAAAGTAATCTCTATATCCAATGTGGGGCTTGAACTCACGACCCAGAGATCCAGGGTCACATGCTCTTCTGACTGAGCCAGCCAGGTGCCCCTCTGTAGTCTTCTATTACAGGCAGAACAGAGGTCTTCTCATTTAACTGATCAGAAAGCTGAAGGCAGAGGCCAGTAGGAAAGGATGTGAACTCTCTGCGGTCAAAACCCAGAGCTGATGCACTACCTCCCTGCTGCTAAATAAAGGAAATTTCCAATCATACCATTTTCATTCATGAAATCCGACCTTCCACAAACTGTAGGAAATAGACTTTGTGCCTTTTACCCTGAAGGAACTTCTCACCCACACTCCTGGATCCTCCTGAATTTGCCCCCTCTTGAAAGTAAAATTTTAAGTCCTGGGAAATGATTCTGTTTTCTCCATTGACCACAACTGCCCACAGAATGTGTGTTGCTCCCTTCAGTGACTCAGCACCTTGGGGAGAAACGCTGTTCTGAAGGGAATGTTAAGGCAGGCCACACTGCTGGTTACAGGAAAGAAAGAGATCAAATACTGACTACAGGGAAAGCGGAAACACCAAACTCAAAACACTGAATGGAAAAAACACCAGCTGAAGGGAATCCCGTGAGGACAAGGTAAAGGAGAAGGGAATTCTCTTAGGTCTGCACAGGACAGGCACTGCTTGTAAATCCACTGGTACCATGAGCAAGGGGGCCCTGAGCTAGTGATCACACTGCTCTTGGGGGACAGGCCTACACGCCTTTGTTCTGATTTTTGGCTGTCTTTGTTTTTCTGAAGTTGGAAGTTTGTTAGTAGTCTGTGTAAAGAATGGATGCAATGTCAAATCTGAACTCGGAAAATTTCAGAGAAATAAAGAAAAAAGCCATTCTTCCTGGCCTCTCTGATTTGTCCATGGGAACCCAAAGCCGCTGGCCTGTTTCCTGAGAAAATTTTAGGTTGTTTGTATTGTCATAGTGGATCTTCTCAGAGCCTGGGACTTGGAATCTGTCATTCTTCTTGAAAACAAGTAAGATGAGAATCTTCCATTTGTCAGGTTTTCATCATGTCAGCAGCTCTTAAATCACTGTAGATTGTTCTAGAAAAACAGATGAAACAATAAAACTCTCCTCCTTTTTGTTTTAATCTGATATCATAGTCATAAGTTCCCATCAGGAAATTGCTTTCGGGTATTTGCTCATTCATTCATTCAGTCATTCCTCCTTTCCCCCTCTTTATATGCTTTGAAGGAGAATCTAAAAATGAAAACAAAAAACAAAACAAAACAAAAACAACGGAAGAAACCAATACAGAAGAAAATTAGGTATCAGCACACCAAACGCAAATCTGGACATTTGCAGACTTGGTCCGGAGCTTTACAGCAGTTAAGATAGAAGGGTGTGTGCGACCTGTAATTTTTAAGTTGATAATACAAATTATAGTGTCTATAAGATTTAAAAAAAAACCTGTTGCTTAGAAAGATCACGGCAATTTTCAACTTGGGAGAAATTTCCTCCTGAAATGTAATAATGTTGAGTAACTCTTCCAACAGCACTTCTACACTAATGTGGTAACGGGTTTCACCGAGTTGGTGGTGATAAAGTTTCTCAAATGCAAACTTACGGTTTTGTAGCCCAATTCAGCTCAGTAAAGCCAATTCTGTAAGATCAACAACATGGTTACAGGACACAGCTGTAAGACTTGGTGGTACAATGTCAAAAACCAGAGAAATAGACAGACTTTACGGTCATCTGGGATTTTACCTGAATATTTTGTCGTTTTAGAGTCAAGCTTTTTAACGGTCTTGGACAGCAGAGTTCAAGGTTTTGCTCCCTGGAGAGATGCTCAAATATAGATAATCTATGACGACAATGAAGGACACATCTATCAAAATTAGTTGAACTGGTGGTAGAATTGACATTTTCTTATGAAAACTAAGGAGTCTAATCCAGACAAAGGCATGGATAGGAGGCCACCTACCTCTCCATAGGGGTAGCACTGATTGTCTCAGACAAAAACAAAAACAAAACAAACTCCTTCCTTTTCAGTGCTGGAAATTAGGAGAAATTTATTTTAGGAATTCTTTTGTTTTACTATGCCTTAATTTTTAGAATTTAAAGGCAAAATATGGCCACCTCAAAAAATTAAGAAAATACTGAGAAGCATAAAGGAGAAAATTAAATCACTTTTCATCCCATCTCTAGAGGCAGTCTGCATTGATATTCTATTTTCTTTTTCTTTTTTTAAGTACAAAAGAGGGATTTTTCTGTGTAGTACTTTTTCATTTAATATTATAAGCATTTTCCTATGTCCTTAAATTTTATAAAATCATTATTATGTTTTATTATTCCTTGGTATTTTATTGCATGGATAAAACATCATTTATTTAGTCATTCCACTATTTGGGGCATTTCTTTTCTATTTTTCTTTTCCTTTTTTTTTTTTTTTTTTTGGTCACTCTGGTCAAGGGACTACACCTCACTTGGCTTCTGCAAAGATACACAGTTGCTGCATTCAGACTACTTGAGTTAAAATCTCAGTTCAACCACTGTGTGACCTTGAGAAAGTTACTTAACCTCTCTGATTCTCAGTTTCTTCATCCATATAGTGGGGATAATATCAGTACCTATCTCCCAGAGTTTTGACAGATAATATGTCACATACTACTTAGAAAGGGCTGATCAAATTTATCTTTTAGAGGAGCCTTTCCAGAGTTGTGACATCAAAATCTAAGTTCAGATCTTAGGTATGAGACCCCAAGCATTGTAGCCAATTCTAAGAGAGTTAGCATCTCAGAGCTGAAGCTTCAGGGAAAGAGGCAACCATCACAACTATCACAATGAAAACATCAGTATTTCTTTTTTCTTTTTTTTTTAAATTAAGTTTTAAATTTTAACTTCAGTATAGTTAATATACAGTGTTATATTAGCTTCAGGTATATAACACAGTGATTCAACAATTCTTTTTTTCCCCCCTAAGTTTTTATTTAAATTCAAGTTAGTTAACTTATAGTGTGGGTTCAGGAGTGGAATTTAGTGATTTGTCATTTACATACAATATCCAGGGCTCATCACAAGTGCTCTCCTTAGTGCTCATCACCCATCCCCCCACCCAACTTCCCTCCAGCAACCCTCAGTTTGTTCTCTGGAGTTAAGAGTCTATTATGGTTCACCTCTCTCTCTGTTTTGTTTTGTTGTTTTGTTTTTAATATTTTATTTATTATTTATTTGCTAGAGATAGAGAGATCACAAGTAGGAAGAGAAGCAGGCAGAGAGAGAGGGGGAAGCAGGCTCCTGGTGTGGGGCTCAATCCCAAGACCCTGAGATCATGACCTGAGCTGAAGGCAGAGGCTTAACCCACTGAACCACCCAGGTGCCTCTCTCTCTCTCTGTTTTTATCTTATTTTATTTTTCCTTTTCTTCCCCTATATTCATCTGTTTTGTTTCTTAAATTCCAGATATGAATGAAATCATATGGTATTTGTATTTGTCTGATGGATTTATTTTGCTTAGCATAATATCCTCTAGTTCCATCCATGTCATTGCAAGTAGCAAGATTTCATCTTTTTTGGTGCCTGAGTTTCATGTATATATACATATATATCATATATACATGAAACTCAGCCACCACATATATATATCATATATATATGTATGTATATCATATATATACATATATATATACATATATATGATATATATGTATATTTCATATATACATGATACATATAAACATCTTTTTTATCCATTCATCAGTTGGTGGATGCTTGGGCTCTTTCCATAGTTTGACTATTGTTAATAAACCTGCTACAAACATCAGGGTGCATGTATCCCTTCAAATCTGTATTTTTGTATCCTTTAGGTAAATACCTAGCAGGGCAATTTGAATCATAGGGTAATCCTATTTTTAAATTTTTAAGGAACCTCCATACTGTTTTCCAGAGTGGTTTTACCAGTTTGCATTCCCACCAACAGTGCAAGAGGGTTCTCCTTTCTCTGCATCCTCACCAACATCTGCTGTTTCCTGTGTTGTTAATTTTAGCCATTCTGACACATGTGAAGTGGTATCTCATCATAGTTTTGATTTGTATTTCCCTGATGATGAGTGATGTTGAGCATTTTTTCATGTGTCTGTTAGCCATCTGGATCTTCTTTGGAAAAATGCCTATTCATGTCTTCTGCCCATTTCTTAACTGGATTATTTGTTTTCTCGGTGTTGAGTTTGATAAGTCCATTATAGATTTTGAATACTAACCTTTTGTCGGATATGGCAGTGAACACATTAGTATTTAATATAAACATGCTGGGGGCATCTGGGTGGTACAGTTGATTAAGCGTGCAACTCTTGGTTTCTGATCCGGTCATGATCTCAGGATTGAGAGATCGAGCCCTGAGTGGGGATCCACACTCAATGTGGAATCTTCTTAGAGTTTCTCCCTCCTTCTCCCTTAGTCCCTCCCCTCATGTTCTCTCTCTCAAATAAATAAATAAATATTCAAAAAAAAAAAAATAAAGGTGCTGGAGGAAAGGTAGAGGGGAAAGCAATCTAATACATTTGGATTCTGTGTAGTTTGCTAGGGCTGCCATAAGAAAGCACCACACACTAAGTAGCTGAAAGAGCAGAAACTCATTATCTCACAGTTCTGGAGGCCGGAAGTCCAAGACAGAGGGTGGGTACCTTCAAAGACTGTGAGGGAAGGGTCTGTTCCCAGCCTCTCTCCTTGGCTTACAGACAGCTGTCTTCTCCCCATGTCTCTGCACTCATCTTCCAGGTATGTCTCTGTCCAAATTCCCCATTCTTATAAGGACACCAGTCATATTGGATGAGGGTCCATCCCAATAACCTCATTTTAATTTGATTACCTCTGTAAAGTCCTTACATTCAACATATAAAGTTTGGGAAGGACACAGACCCAAAACAGTTTCTAAAGTAAGCTTCATTTTTACTTTACACTTTGGAAGAAAACCACTTCATTAAGAAAGACCAGAACCACACCCATTCTAAGTTTTAAACTAGCCCACATAGCATCCAAGATAAGTGTGCACAATGTGAGCTTTCTGTGAGAGCCATGGTAGCTGGCAACTAGGTGGATGTGGGGGAAAAGACCTAGATGAGATAACAGAGAGGTCTCCAAGGCCACTTTCTCAAATTCTACAGTTCAGATGGTCTGTCTCTTCATTAAGCAATTCTTTGATGAGTCCTCAGGTGTTCATTATATTCTTTTTTTTTTTTTTTAACATTTTTTTTTTAATTTATTTGACAGAGAGAGATCACAAGCAGGAAGAGAGGCAGGCAGAGAGAGAGAGGAGGAAGCAGGCTCCCTGCCGAGCAGAGAGCCCAATTCGGGGCTTGATCCCAGGACTCTGGGATCATGACCTGAGCCGAAGGCAGAGGCTTTAACCTGCTGAGCCACCCAGGCGCCCCTGTTCATTATATTCTTAAGTTAGCTACAGGAACATTTTACAAGACATGCAAAATTCTGTAGGCTAAAACCTGATACTGTTTCAAGTCTAAAGAGACTTGATACTGCCTTGATAACAATCAGAGAATAAAATTGAATTTCTAATGTGACTCAACAATGTCTTAAAGGGAGGAGAAAATGAGAAAACCATGGCAAATGTATTTTCTTTCCTATGCTTAAAAACTGAAACAATAAGCTAATATATAACTGTAAATTTAATTGGCTGAAGGATGTAAGCATTCTAGAAATAGGTCATATAAAGGACTCAAGTATTTTAGGAATATATAGGACTAGGGATTTAGGGCAATGGAAGCCCAGTGGATCAGCAATGACTGAAAACAAATATCCTTGGGAAGGGAAAGATTCAACATTAACTGAGCATATTCTATCCCTGGTCACTCTTCCCAGCTACCAATAATAGAATTATGATTCAAGTTAAATCATCCATGGGTTTACCTAACTGCAGAACTTGAAGAGGTGTTAAAAGTGAAAGTAGCAAGCAAAGAACTACTGACAAAATTATAACTCAAGGACTGAGTTCCCATGTCTTTGAAGATTGTTCTAAATTTTGAAACTGATACAAGGCAATGTATCGAAAGTTTTAGCTTTCTTGCTTTAATTCCCAATCCAAAGGCTCAGAACTGATTCTGTGGAGGCCAGGAGCATGGCGGGTGTAAAGGCTTCTCCTGAAGATTAGATTTCCAACCTGCCCTGGAGTGAGCATTCACAGGATGGTGTCTAGGATCTGCCTGGGTTGTGTAGGAGTTCAGCATGAAGCAGTCATTACCTGAGGAACCATTTTCCCTGGAACTCTGGCCAGCATTCTTCAGAAGCAAAGCTGAGGACTGAGGAACGTTTACAAAGGAACAGAGCTTGGAAGTGGAACAGTGTTTGGGAGCACACTTGTCCCAACGGCTTTGGGTCTACTGTCAGCTGTTGTGGAAATTTCGAGTTTGAGGAGTCTTAATGTTTCCGGCCTTTATAGTTGAAATATAGTTTCCTCCTTTTCTAAACACTGAAGTGTGATGTCACCAGTTCTTTTAGGTCTTTTCAGGAGCAAGGCAGAGAAGTTGATTTTTGGTAAAGTTTCCACCCTGAGTGAGATAGAATTGGACAGCAGGAAATCATATTTCTTCCTAAAAAATGTTTGTTTTTGTATCTTGCATCCAAATCGACATCTATTCTGATGTGTGCAAGCACAGAGGCTGTTTGGGAATCTTGTTGCCTCCAAGGCAGCCTTCTTTTCAGTTTAGTAATAAGCCAAACTCATGGACATCATTTCCTGGCCTTTGTAATGATGATATTTATAAACACCTCATGAATTATTTCAGTTGCACTCAATTTAGTGGATGGGTAATTTTTATCTCTTCACTAGAAGATACAAATACAGAAGCATCTACCCTCATTTTAGTTTGACAGTTGTGATAGAAACACACAGAGAAGTGTCTATAAATAAAGGGTCATGAGTAACTCCCTGTCATAAATATTTTATTCTCAAGTTCCTATTTCTCTCTCTGTCACATTGACCTATGATATGTGGCTGAAATATGCATCTGTAACAAACATTTCTAGCAGATACTGGATATGAATAGTAAACATGGCTTAGGGACTCGGTTTTGTTTTGTTTTGTTTTGTTTTGTAAGGACTTAGTCCTTTAGCAAGGACTTAGATACTTAAAAAATTGGTCTACTGCCTTCTTAATATATTTAAGAATAAGAACGAGTTAACTATCGCCTCCTGCTTGAAAATGAAAATTAGGATGTCTTTCCTCCAGTAATTTATAGCATGCTATAAATAGTATTTGCTAATAATAATAACAACAAGGAACTGACCTAGTTCCTCTTTTTAGCCAAGAGATAAAAGGTAACTGACTTTTCGATTACCGAGTACGCTCTTGCTATCAACTTGTCTCATTTCATAAATATATTGAAATAATTTAAATTTCAAACCTAGGGAAAAATTGGTAAAATTCGAATTCCCTGACTTTCTTATCAAGACAAGCAGGAAAGTATGCTAATACCATATCTGGCTCTTTGGCATTATAGCTCCAGAGGAAATATTTGGATGCTTTCAATTAAGACCTAACAAAAGATAAATTGCAGTGTAAATGACAGAGAAAATCAAATGCTGATTTTATTAGAAAGAAGGCATTAAGGAGATTCATTAAAACCAGGAACTGATGGCCTCTTCTGACTCTGGGAGACAAAAAGTGGGTCTACTGCCACTCCGAAAATGTTTCACAGCAATAGAAAATGAATTCAAGTACAGATAATGCAATTAGACATCTTGGTTCTATGAATGGCTAGGGCAAGCAGCGCTGATCGGCTGGATCTCACTAGGCTTGATACCTGGGCTTTATTCACTGTGAGCCCCCCCCCCCCGACCCAGTATTGGGAGTGCATCTACATCACTGTAAAATCCCAGAGGAAAGAGATATACGATCAGTGTAACAATTCAAAAATCACTGGGGGAAAAAAAACCCAACAATGGAGGAAATGAAAGTAAGCTATAATCTATTCATTTAGAGAGTATTTATTTATTTATTTATTTTTAAAAGTTTATTAAGTAATCTCTACATCTAATGTGGGGCTCAAACTCCAGATCCTGAAATGAGAGTCCCACGCTCTACCTACTGAGCCAGCCAGCTGCCCCAGAGATCACTTATTATTGACTGTTCAGTAAATTGTTTCTTAGTCTTCTAAGGGGCTCTCTAGATCACTATTAATCTATCTATACTAGATAACAAGGTGGAAAGAGTTTTGTTATCTTAACTGCTGACCTAAACATTCATCGTAGATTGAGGCTGGAGTGACACACCTTAAGTGTTCGAATTAAAAAGTGTTGACCAAGGTGTACCTAGAGAATAGGGCAGAACTGCTCCATGTGAGTCAGGAGGGTTCTCCTTATTTCTCTCCCCCAAATGGGTAGAAGGTGAAGCTAAGAACAAATAATCGGGGAAAAATGGGGGTCATGGAGAGGACCCCAAGTGGAAGATTGGGTGCTGCTCAGAGGAGAAGTGAGGAGAATTCATAGTACCAGCATGCCAGAGGCATTTGGAGACCAGCATTCTCTCCCATGGGCTTCATGCCATGTGCTACGTCGTGACAGTGCCCCCTCTTTCTTGGACCCCAGTAATTTAGTGATGACTGTTATGTCTACAAAATGCTTGGTATGTGTCAGTTTTTCTTGTGGGAGTGTGTACACTCAAGGGCAGAGTGTCAAAACCATGTTGAAGCTGTATGAAGAGAGACCACACTAGAAGCTGTGGGATGCAAGTCCCTTCCTCCTTTGCTGTCTCTTTCCCCTGAATTCACAGAACACTTAGGGGAAGTTTTGGAATCTACAGGACTTGAAATTGGGGTTTGATATTGAACCACTTTTATCTTGAAAGGTCAGAAAGACCTCAGATAATAGCCGGGTTATAATTACTCTTATCCAAACCATGACGATAAGACCTCTCACCAGTCTTATTTATTGATTAAGATGGAATCCTTAACAAAGAATGTCCCTTTGATATGAATAATGGTTTTGGTATCTAATATGTGCTAAGGGGCACATCCCTGGGGCTCTTTCCCTCTTGTCCCCTCTTCTTGTCAAAGTGTTTCTTTTTGTTTCAAGGATGAAACTCACCATTTCTAGTCCAGAGAACATGGCAGCCCTCTGACAGTAGCCACTGCCCACCAGCATGGACACAGGCTCCCCAGTAAATTTCCCCCAGCCTGAGAGCCTACAGAAAGACAGGAACTAATGGAAGGGAAGTCCAACATGAAAAATCTATTGTTGTTGCAGTTGAAGTCCTGCCTGCTTAGGGTTTCTCATGAGCTGAGCCATTTTCCTGACTTGCATCAGCTTGTCTCCATGTCGTCAGGCACAGGTCAGGGCTATTAGCCTTTCCCAATCTCCAAGTGTCAAACCCAGGGGAAAAAGGGATATTTTCATCTTACCTCAGTTTAATTTCTGCTCCTAAGTCTTCCTTTTCTCTCCCAGGATGAATTTCTTCCTAGTATGTTTGACAGTGGAAAATATCCATCTCATAGGGACACCCAACACCTATATATAGAAGTGAGACCTACCTCTGTGTGCCCAGAAAGAAAACCACAAAGAGGTTGCTTTTTCCATAATCTGAGTTAGATGGCCTTACCTTTGGTTAACTCGATGTAATATTAACTCCCCATTCTCCTTTTCTCCCAGCCCCAGCAACAAACATTCTACTTTCTGTCTCTATATATTGACAACTTTAGGTGCCTTGTATAAGTGGATTCATATAATATCTTTCCTTTTGTTACTGACTTAGTCTCTTAACATGTTTTCAAGATTCATCTATGTTGTAGTCTTTATCAGAATTTCTTTCATTTTTCCAAGCTGAACAACATTCCATTGTGTCTACACACAAACACACACACAAACTGTTGATCCATTAATCTGTTCATGGACACTTTTGGTTATTGTGAATAATGCTTCTGTGAACAAGGCTATACAGATATCTGCCCATATTCCTGCTTTTACTTCCTTGGGGAATATGCTCGAAGTGGAATTACTGGATTATATGGAATTACCATGTTTGTTTGTTTTTTTTTACATTATTATGTTTAATGCTTTTGAAGAACTACCATGTTGTTTTCTACAATGGCATCTGGGTCATTTTTAATCACAGAAAAAGATATATATCTATATATCCATATATATATATATATATATATCCATATATATATATATCTGCACATTCATATAAAGTATTTCTGTGTGATAAAGTCCTAAAGTGTAGAAGAGGAATTTCAGAGTAAAAACATTTTAATAAATATTGCCAAGTTTACCTCCCAGAAGATTGTATTAATTTACATTCCTATCTATAGTACTGACATTCTCTGCTTCATCACACTCTTACAAATTTTGCATTATCACATCTTTTAATCTTTGCCAAGATGATGAGTGAAATTTTTAAGCTTGCTTAGATTTGTGTTTTTGTAATTACTAGTGAGAAGAAGCATCTTTTCGTTTCCTGCCCATTTATATTTTTTCATCTGTGGTTTCCCTATTTAAGTTCTTTGCCAATTCTTCTTTTAGGTTGTCTTTTTTTTTTTTTTTTTTGAAGTTGTTAAGAGAACTCTTTGTAAATTAGAAAGTTAGCACTTGTCTTTACAAATATTATAAATATTTTTCCAGTTTTTTTGCCTTCTAACCACAATTATGGGAGAATTTATAAATACTTTAAAAGTTTAAATATGTGTTGTGTTGTATTTACACCTATTTTTATGACATTTGGGTTTCATTTCACATTTATGAATGCTCTCCTCACTCTAAGATTTATTAAAATACTAATTCTTATTTATTTTCAGTATTTTACCATCTTTTCAAACTTAACCCATGGATCTAACTGGAATACATTTTGGTGTGAGACAAGAAGGACTTTGTGTTTTTTTCTCCAAATGGTTATTTAGCAGTTCAAATCCCTTTTTCCTCACTGATTCAAAATGCCAATGCTGGTGTTTACAAAATTACCACATGTTACTCTTTATTCTATTAATAGGCCTCTCTTTTACTGGGCTGATAACATACTGTTTTATTTATTATGGATCTTTATCACCTTTAAAAATGTATTAAATCTAGTTTTTCCCTGTCTTACCCCTATTCTATGTTGCTCTTGCTCTTGGCCATTTTCACTTGCATGATCTTTCAGAAACACTTTAGAAGCATTTGGTCAAGTTCATTGAAATTCTGTGGGGATGTCGCTGAATTTAAGGATAGGGAAACTGACATTTTAAAGTACTGAGTCTTTTTACCCAAAAACAAGACATTTTCATCTATTTATTAAAGTCATTTTAATTTATGGGTATCTCTTAATTACTCTCAGTTGAAAACAAGTCTTAATTTCAAGGTTTTGTTGAGAACCACCTGTTCTGCTTGATTATCTCCTTTGTTTTTCTTAACTGCCTTTATTCTCCTCTTCTATATACAAAGTGTAACTCATTAGAATTTGGAAGCATGAACTTTAAAATAAAAATATTGAATTAAGTTTCTACCTGAGGAGAATGGAGACAGAAAGACAGTAATTCTTTAAGCAGTGGCTCTTCCAAAGTGTGTGTTTCCTTTTGGTTTAAAGATGGACCTGGGCACATTTTGGGGCAGGGAGAAAATGAAGTCTGGGGAAGGCAAAGAAAGAAGGAAAGGAGTAGGGGTTAAATTCTGAGTGCTTGTAGAAACAGAATTTCAGTGTGTGTCTTCTTTATTTTATTTCAAATGCTGTGAATTCTTAGAAAACAAGAGGTATGGTGCCTGGGTGGCTCAGTGGGTTGAGCCTCTGCTATTGGCTCAGGTAATGATCTCTGGGTCCTGGGATCAAGCCCTACATTGGGCTCTCTGCTCAGCAAGGAGTCTGCTTCTCTCTATCTCTCTGCCTGCCTCTCTACCTACTTGTGATCTCTCTCCCTCTGTCAAATAAATAAAATCTTAAAAAAAGAAAGAAAGAAAATAAGAGGTACACGTGACTACACGTGAGTACAAACTAGTTCTCAACTCAAAGAAAAATGATATCTTGTGATATGGAGCATGCTATAGTTATTTCCTGCTTGTAGATACTTCCTGACAATATTCCAAAATGGAAGAAAGAAGAAATAGAACATTTTTAAAAAGTGGAATAAAATTTGGGTTAATAAAATGTGAAGAAAATGAATCACTTTCCTATTAAACTACTTTCAATGCATTTATCAACACGATGAAAGTGTAATGAAAATGACTTTCATTATCTGTATTGCTTTAAAGATTAGTGAATTTATTTTACACTGTACAATTTATAGTAGGAGTCCAAAGAATTAAATACATATTTTTTATAGTAAATATACAGTGCATTTATAGCAAAAGGTCAAAATATTAACTAAATATATTTTTCAAAAGTGTCACAATCACCACTAGAGGGTACAATAAGCAGTCTTTTTTCTAGGTATTTGAGCAGAAGAATATTACAGAGAAACAAAAGGCAATTTAGAATCACAGTACTTGGAAGAACCCCCACAGGTCATCTGGAAGAGAAATGGCTTTTAGAAATGTTCATCAGATTTGACATGTAACCAAGGACAGATGCTATCAAGTGGTTTTCAAGGGCAGTGTTTGTCTTGGGTAAAAGTGAGTTTATCAAGAAACACAGAAGTGTTTCTGAAGTAATTAAACAGGAAAAAAAAAAAAAGATCAGCCTTTCAGACTTCCGTGAAACTGTGACTCCATCTCACTCAGCAAGCCTGTTGTTGATTAAAGCTTCTCCTGGAGTGATTTTACTCTGGAAAGATAAACTCCACAAGGGCATAGAAAACAAAATGATGACACAGACTTAAGAACCTCAGCAAGATCTGTGTTGGCAGTAAAAGGAGACAACATTCTCAAACTAGCCAGTGACAGTGGTGGGGGCCAGATGTAGAGCCTCTGAGTTCCTCACTTCAGGTATTTCTCCAGACCCATTGAGCCCATGTTGTGAAAAGTAAATACATTTCTCATTAGAATTCAAAGAAGAGCAGTTTTTTTTTTTGTTAGAGTTGGATCATCTCACCCAATGTACCACTTAATCTCATATAATGGTTCTTAAAAAAAAAAATCACTTCTTTAATTCAGGATTTCTCCTATTTCCCATTATAAACATGCACTCAGCCTTTCACTTTTGAATACTGTTGTGTGTTCCAGAATACTGTGCTTCTTAAGAGAAAAACATCAAGCTTTGTAATATAGGGGAAAATAAAGCAATCTTACCTCATTATGAGGAGGAAAATTTAAGCCTTCTTTTACTAACTATTTTTTAAGGTTTTATTTATTCATTTGTCAGAGAGAGGAAGAGAGAGCGAGAGAACACACAGACAGGGGGAGTGGCAGGCCTAGAGAGAAGCAGGCTCCCGGCTGAGCTAGGAAACCAATATGGGGCTGGACCCCAGGACCCTGAGACCATGACCTGAGCAGAGAAGGCAGATGCTTAACCTACGGAGCCACCCAGGCATTCCTATTTTTTTTTTTTTTTTAAGATTTTATTTGTTTATTTGACAGACAGAGATCACAAGTAGACAGAGAGGCAGGCAGAGAAAGAGAGAGGGAAGCAGGCTCCCTGCTGAGCAGAGAGCCCGATGCGGGACTGGATCCTAGGACCCTGAGATCATGACACCCAGGCATTCCTAACTATTTAAGTATAATATTGCTTAACTGGTGCCTAGCATTTTAAAACGTGTAATTTACCTTTACAATAATCTTCTGATCTAGCCAAGTAGATATTTTTATTTACTGTTTCTGAATGACAAAACAGAGCCTAGGGGCTGGGAAAGGCCTTACCAATGTCTCTTAGTTAGAAGAGGATGGTTCTGGGAGAATGGAACTTGGGACTGCTTTTTTTTTTTTTTTTTTTTTTTTAAGATTTTTATTTATTTATTTGACAGAGAGAGAACACAAGTAGGCAGAGAGGCAGGCAGAGAGAGAGGAGGAAGCAGGCTCTCTGCCGAGCAGAGAGCCCGATGCGGGACTCGATCCCAGGACCCTGAGATCATGACCTGAGCCGAATGCAGCGGCTTAACCCACTGAGCCACCCAGGCGCCCTTGGGACCGCTTTTTAATCCAGTCCTGTTGGTGCCAAACTCTGGTCTCCATTCATCTACAATGATTCAGTGTCAAATCTCCTTAATGACACATTTACATTATATTTCTCAGAAAGAACTTTAGACTTAATATGAGAAGAATTTTCTATTTGTCTGTGAATGTGCTTGTGTTTGTGTCCTGAGTATCAGGAATAAATAGTTTCGATTTCATAGCCCTTTCAGTTTCCGAGGCCCATTTCATCACCTAGGTATGACAGCCCAGGCAGTATGTCACTGAAGGGTTGTTGTGTTTCTTCAGTGGTTGAAGTCTCTCAGCCTTCATTACAACACTACCCAGTCTTGTCTTATTGGTTACCTGGAAAAACATTCTCAGTATGTATAAAGTTGTTGAGGGGCGCCTGGGTAGTCAGTCGGTCAAGCATCTCCCTTCCACTTAGGTCATGATCCCGGGGTCCGGGGATCGGGTCCCACATCAATCTCCCTGCTTCACAGGGAGTCTTCTTCTCCTTCTGCTTGCCACTCCTTCTGTTTGTGCTCTCCCTCTCTCTGTGTCAAATGAATTAATGAATAAATAAATAAATAAATAAATAAAGTTTTTATGCTGCAATCTCTTCAGCATTCCATTTTTTAAAAAAGATTTTATTTATTTATTTGACACAGAGAGAGACAGTGAGAGAGGGAATACAAGCAGAGGCAATGGGAGAGGGAGAACAGGCTTCCGGCACAGCTGGAGCCCTATGCTTGGCTCACTCCCAGGACGCTGGGATCACAACCTGAGCCAAAGGCTTAACAACAAAGTTTAACAACTGAGCCACCCAGGTCCCCCTCTCTTTAGCATCCTTTTTTTTTTTTAAAGATTTTATTTATTTATTTGAGAGAGATCACAAGTAGGCAGAGAGGCAGGCAGAGAGAGAGGAGGAAGCAGGCTCCCCGCTGAGCAGAGAGCCCGATGCGGGGCTTGATCCCAGGACTCTGGGGTCATGACCTGAGCCGAAGGCAGAGGCTTAACCCACTGAGCTACCCAGGAGCCCTCTTTAGCATTCTTTAAAGCATTAGAGTAGTGGCCCATGTTTACTTATATTACTATTCAGCAAATTTAATGTCCATGTATTGCATATAGAAAAATATTCATCATTTTTTATATTTTACTATACTGAACAGCAATGACACTAGATGTGGATTATAGAAAAACAGAAATGGCATAATGACTTCTATGTACAATCAACATATTCTTTCCTAAAAATTTTTGATTTACATCCAAATCTTGAACTTAATATGGCCACTGGACCATTTCTAAACAGATTTTCAATATGTTGTTTATAATTTCACATGAACTTGCTGTGGTGAGGGTTTCAAATCTCAGTAATTTCTCTTCAGGATTTTTGCCATATCTATATGCCATCTGTACTATTATTTACTATATATATGTATATATATATTCATGAAATCAAAGTTTATTCAAATGATTTCTCTACAATGTGTTCAAATAAATGTGTAACTTTTAACTTTTTTTAAGATTTTTTTAAACGATCTATTTAAAGTAATCTTGAATAGCAAAGTTGATATGTGTGCCATATTTCGTGAGGCACTGGCTGAGTAGAAAGAGTTTTGAACTAATAGTACAAGCCTGGATTATGGCATAAACATTACCATTTTCTAACTTTGATCATTGAGCAAATCAATTACTTTCCCTGAGCTCGAACCTTAAAAACAATCCCGAGGATTAAAGAGCTAAATGACGTAAAGATCTTTGCCTATGCAATGTACTCAAATGTTAGTTTCTGTCCCTTAAAGGGAATTCAGCTGATTAAAGATCCTATCTACCTCAATCAGGACAGTGTGACTTGAGTCCAGATACCTTCTTCTCTGTGTAATTTTTATGCACATGATATGCAACAAAGTGCTGAGAAAAGACAGAAACTATTTCAGAGAAGCCAGGCTACTGATGAAACCAAGTGAGGGGGTGAGTCCCTATTGTATGTTTTGTATGGAAGTTCACACGATTATTTATCATATTCTCTTTGGAACCCTTTTGGTTTTTTTTTTCAAGGCTGAAAAACAGAGGCCCACTAAAGCGCTCACGTCAAAGGGGAATAGGGCTCCTATAGGCATTCAGATTTCATCGAATGCAAGAACAACTAATGGTGTTCAGTGAAGTGGCGCCAACTAGAACTGGAAAACCAGCATTAGTTAAGCCTCTGATAGACTAATAGTCCTGAAAAATTTATATTTTCAGTACTATTTTACATAGTAAAATATTGTATTTACATAGTAAAATAGTGGTCTCTTTTTCTGTCTCTGTCTTATCTCTGCTCCCTTGGGGTTTTTTCTCTACTCACAGTTTGCTCTGCTCACTCGTCTTTCTCGTGACTCCAAAACGGCAGTGAGAGGGATCCTGTCCAGCTTATGTATTTCCGTGGAGCCCAAGGTCCCTGGCTAACCGGTGGATTGGCTCCCTTGGGAATTTACTTCAGGAACAATCAGCTGGGCAGGGAGGGAAGATTTACTTCATTTATTCAGTCATGAATATGTAAATTCCTTCTCCCCAAGGTATTAATAACATTTTGCTAGGTATCATGGGACATTCTGAAGATCTATGCATGATTTGAAGACTGATGTTTTTATGTGATATATCTTATGTCTGAAAAATATCATGTAAACACACATACTGAACTCATTTTAACATCACCGTTACTGAGTTTGTCTTTGAAAGACCCTCGATCCGCACCCAAGAGGCAGACACCAAGCCTCCACTGGATGCAAGTTGCAAGAGGTTTATTGGTTACACAGGCGCCTGCGGACCCATCAGCCTTTGTGGGCTGAGCGCGCTGGGCTAGATTGGGGAGCAGATTATATAGGGCAAGGGTTGGGGTGGCGGGAAGCGAGCTTACAGAAGCAGAAGCAGATGCTTGGTTACAGGGATCTGATTGGTTAACTTAAATCAAGCATTGTCAGGCACTGGGTTTAAGGCAAGGACACAACGGTTTGTTCTGGTGGGCCTGGGCTCAGCACTCTGGAAAGTCCCAGGTACACTCTATTCCTCATTTGTCTTTTCTCTTGACAGACCGGGTGATCACAGACAATAGACATCCTGGTATGTGTTGCCATCCGGCTATGGGGACAATCAAGCTTTCAGCAAGGGGAGAGGGGGTGCTGTGGGGACATCAGGTTACTTAAACAAGCCTTTAGCAAGGGGAGAGGGGTCTTTCATCTTGACTCTTAAGTTAAATCAATCATCTTTTCCTGGACCAGGCCATTATTCATTCTTTAAATTAAGAAAAAAAATTTTTTAGAGAAATTGGACTTGTGAGTTAGACTCCTCTATCTGGAGAAACATAACTCCACCAAATCTTCCAATACTGAGGAACAGTGTTAACACTTATAATGGCCCACTAAGACAAGTGTTATGATGAATTAGGTTATTTTTTAAGCAAAGAATCAGTAGTTATTCTCCTCTTACCCCCAAATGTTGATATCCCATCATCTAGGATAGTAGACCTAGGCTAATAACACTCAACACCATTAGTTAAGGAAGTGAAAATTTATATTTTCAGTACTATTTTACATACTGAGTTCAACACAAAATAAGTAATTTTCCCATGCAAAATTTTGCTGGACCCTTGATAAAGACATAGGTCTTGGGACGCCTGGGTGGCTCAGTGGGTTAAAGCCTGTGCCTTTGGCTCAGGTCATGATCTCAGGGTCTTGGGATCGAGCCCCTCATCTGGCTCTCTGCTCAGCAGGGAGCCTGCTTCCCCCTCTCTCTCTGCCTGCCTCTCTGCCTACTTGTGATCTCTCTCTCTCTCTCTCTGTCAAATAAATAAATAAAATCTTTAAAAAGAAAAAAGAAAAAAGAAAAAAAAGACATAGGTCTTAAACTCTAGCATGCCTAAGAACCAAATTAAAGATTCTTAACCACTGGTTCTGAGAGACCACCAAGAAAGCTGCCTTTTTATTTTTATTTATTTATTTTTTAAATTAATTTATTTTTGGGGCGGGGGAGAGAGAAAGATCAGGAAGAGGCAGAGGGAGAGAGAGAAGCAGCCTTTCCCCTGAGCAGGAAGCACGATGTGGGTGTCCATCCCATGACCTGAGATCATGATCCGAGCTGAAGGCAGACACTTAACTGACTGAGCCACCCAGGTGTCCTGAAAACTGCCTTTTTAATAAGCACCCCAGATTTTATTGATGTGAGTAGTCTGAGAACTATATTTTCAGATACATTTTTGGGAAGCAGCTATGCACGGACGAGACCAATCTAGACGAGCTCCTCTGGGGCTGATCTGGTTTCTGCTTTTTGCAAAGGCATAATCACATCATGTGCTTTCTATTTGGGACACTCATGCACCAGTTATACTAGCATAAGTTCCACTTACCTACTTTGCAATCATTATATAACAACTGATTTTTAGAAAACAGGATTTCTCCGTGCCTAAGGAGAGAGCCAGGGCCCTACCTAGCTAAGCATAACCAGGGCAATCCCACAGTGGGATTCTGGTGTTGGTTTCCTGTTAGTCCCTAACCCTTTGACATATGTCGCGTCAGTGATGTTTCATGCTTTCAGAGTCCGCTGTGAAGTAAGAAGCTTTGCTCCACTTCGAAACAGGTGTTTGCCAAGGGAAATGTGTCTTTTGAAATCAGGTACATTTTTCTTGGGTGTTAGAATACATCATTATAGCAAATGACTATAGAAATGCTATGGTAATCTTTGGGGCTATTTTCAAATGTCATACCATATGATTTTTGAATCATAAAAACTTACAAGTGATACCAGTTCAAATTGAATATTGTATGACTAAAGTACTTAATGTATTCTGAAGCCCATGGGGATTTTTTTTTTTTGCATCTCTAAAGGGAAAATGTGGGAAAATTGAAGGCATGAGATAGCATAGAGACTCTAGGTTGTTTATCATAAAAATCTTCTGGGTTTTAAATGGAATTTCAAAAGATGATTGTTCCAGCCTGAAAAAGAATTTAGAAAACAAAAAAGGCAAACTTATTTCCAGAGTTTAATTTGTGTTTTTACATCTAATGCTTTCTGCATGCTTGTTATAATGCCCCTGTATTCTTTACCCCTTTGTTTAATGCCAGCCTTGGGTCCTTAAAATGTTCTTTCTGTTTTAAATCTTCTCTTCTTGTATAAACTTGGAGATTCACATACCTGTACCCCTGGGGCTAATAATACATAATATGTTAATAAAAAATTAAAAGTTAAAAAAAATTCTCTTCTTAGTCATGGCAAAATTTGTTTTTGTGTTTTTTGTCTTTTATAGTTTAAATCTCTGGACCATGAAGAAAGTTAGATTCCGGAAACTTGCTTATTTTTCTTGATTTTCCCCCTTGGAGATTCACATTATTAGCCATTACACTTTTTCCAATCAAGTTTTCAGAAGCCTCTAATGATTTTAGATCTGATTTAACTCTTAATTGCTCCACATACTTTTAAAGGAAAGCATCATTTATTTTATATAACTAATTAGACTTAGAGGTATGGTTTTTTGGGTGTCCATGCTACAAAGTCTGTTTGTTTGTTTGGTTTTTTCCCCCAGCCTTCAGTCTAAAATACTTCTTATCCATAGAGTTTCAGAGCAGAGCCCCTCCTTCTTGAAGCCTTTCCTGAGAATTGCCTGCCTACTTTGGTATTCTTTGTCTTATTTTTCGATCTCTAGTTCTATAATTATCCCATGGTAATATGAATTCTGTCCTGTCTCTGCATTAGACAGTAGTGTACAGCAGGTAGGGAACTTATTTTGAACTCCATAGTGCCTAGTGCATTGTCTACTGCAAATCAAGTGCCACATAAATATGTGAAGAAATATATCTTTATATATTAGACTCAACTCGTGTGTTCTGATCCATATAAACATTTAAATTTTTATTTTGGACAAGCACATTTGAACAAAGAGAGCCTCTCTTCAAATGTAAGAGGTTATATATTTGTTTGAGAAATGGATTGCCAAAGCCTTTATTCAAATATAGTTGCTTCTGGTATCCTGGAACATGGTTTCTCAGCTTTAGCATTGTTGACAATTTGGGCCAGATAATTCAGTATGTGTGTGTGTGTGGGGGGGGGGGATATGCTGTCCACTGCATCAAAGCTATTCAGCAACACCCTGGTCTCTACCCACTAGACTCTAATAGCATTTCTAACCCCAGTTGCGATAATCAAATGTCTCTAGACATTGCCAAATGCACTCCTTGGTTGAGATATACTACCCTAGAAGGATAACTATACCAACTTTAGGTCAATTGGTCAGTACCTGAAGAGTTTTCAAACATCGTTAGAAATGTAATACTATTAACTCTGTGAAACATTTCGGTTTTAAGTTTTAATTGCCCTTTTATACTTCCAATTAGCTCACAATGTAAATTTATCTTTAATATTTACCTTAAATCTTTTGAAACCAGTTTTCAACATGTATTTCAATTATACATATTGTTATAGTCGTCTATTGCTTCTTAGACAAACCATCTCAAAACTTTATGGAATAAACCAAAAACTGTTTTGTTACATGCATGATTTTATGAGTTAGGGATTTGGACAGGGCATAGTAGTAGTGGTTAGAGCTGCTTAGGACAGCTCACTTGAGCCATATGTATGGGACTTTGGCTCTGCCTACTGGTTGAGTTTCTCTAGTTTCCTCCATGTTGCTTCTGCTAGGGCTAGAAAGTCCAAGATGCCTCCTTAGCTTATGTGATTGGTGTATATGGAGCAGGGTGGTTGGAAGCGTGGGGTTGGCTGGACATCTATCTCTCCATGAAACCAGCAGTGCTTCCTTACAGCATGGCAGGCTTAGAATAGTCAGATTTTTTACATTATCCCTAAGCATATATTTCAAGAGACCTGGACAGAGGTCAAAGACTTAGTGTAGCAAGGATACCCTGGTGATGAGGCTTCCTATGACCTACTCTTAAAAGCCCTGGGATGTCACTTCTATTGTATTTTATTATTTGAGGAATTTAGGAAGTTCAGCCCAGATTCAAGGTGAGGAGAGTGGAGAAGGGAAATGAATGGACATTACTTCTCTTGAGGAGAATGAAATATATATATACAGGAAGGGAAGAAATTGATGGTGGCCATCTTGCAAACAAGCTACTAAATCTGTCCAGGTTTGTGGCAGCTCAATTTCTGAAAATGGACAACAGAAGACAAATAATCCATTCAGATTCCTAGGATATTCCTTCACTTTGAATAACAGCTTTCTTTCCTCTCTGTCTTTTGTTGACAATTAGAATTTGGGGTCCTACTGTAAAGACCTTCCATTTTGGAGAAGGCATGCTAAGCTGCTCATTTATAATGTTTTTCTATAGTTCTTCCAGATATCTTTCAAGAAATAACATATTTCATCCTGGGGAGGCATAATAAGCTGAAAATTTTCCTTCTAGAAGGATTTAGACATGATTTTTGGCTTGTCATAAACATTAACCATAAACATGTTTGGGTCTCCACAGTGGTTTGGTAGGGAAGGGATATGGAAGGAGACAGGTCTGGGTGTAAATCCCAACTGCACCACTATCAGGCCTGTGGTGAGTTCCTTCACTTCTGTCATCCTCATTTCCTTCTCTGGAAAGTAAGTGAAGTAATGACTGTCTTGAAGGTTTTTATTAGGTGCTGATTACTGGGACACAATTCTCCACAGGTCCGTGTTTTTGCACCTCTTAGAGGCACTAACTGCCTTTCTTCTAGACTCTTTTGAAGATTGACTGTATAGCAAACAGACTTGGATGATAGTGACTCCCTTTGGGACAGAAGCCAGATTTCTTTCTTTCTTTTTTTAAGATTTTATTTATTTATTTGACAGAGAGAGATCACAAGTAGGCAGAGAGGCAGGCAGAGAGAGAGAGGACGAAGCAGGCTCCCTGCTGAGCAGAGAGCCCGATGTGGGACTCGATCCCAGGACCCTGACATCATGACCCGAGCCGAAAACAGCAGCTTAACCCACTGAGCCACCCAGGCGCCCCAGAAGGCAGATTTCTAACCAGGATAATAAGGCATGGTCTACCTTCTACACAGAAGCTAGATAAGCTCATTGTCTATTATAAAAGATTCAGATTTTGAGGCACCTGGGTGACATAGTTGGTTAAGCATCCAAATTTTGGTTTTGGCTCAGGTTGTGATCTCAGGATTGTGAGATTGAGCTCTGCATCAGGCTCTGTGCTTGGTGTGGAGTCTGCTTGAGTTTCTCTCTCCATTTCCCTCTGCCCCACCCCTTGTACTCTCTTTCTTTCTTTCTCTCAAATAAACAAACAAATAAATCTTTTAAAATAAATAAATCTTTAAAAAAAAAAGTATTCAGATTTTGTCTGGGTGGCTCAGTCAATTAAATATACTCTCGATTTTGGCTCAGATGACGACCTCAGGGTTGCGAGATGGAGCTCCATGCTGGGTGTGGAACCTGCTTAAGATTCCCTCTTCTTCTGCTCCTTCCCCTTCCCTCTCTCTTGGAAAAAAAAAAAAAGTAGATTTCCTAAGCTTGGAGTTTCTTAGTTTCTCAACTCTACATATAGGAGTAAGGGGGCCTTCTTATGGACATTCAGGCTTAAGGAATTTATTCAAATGATTTGTTTCTGACCCAGATGTCCATGCTTTGGGGTTGAATCCCAAGACAGGGACGGAGTTAGCAGAGACTTGATGTTTCTCCCACTCACTCTGCTCCCTCTACTCTTGTCTTTTGCACTTTCTAATCAACTAAACATAGAGTGGGGTCAGTTTTCTTAGGCTTCCACTTCTTTTGTTGATGGGATCTCCCTTATATAAAACATCATGGTGAGATTACCAACCTAATCTCTCTAAAGGAGATATAAAGGAATTTAGAGAATACTTTTGCTCTCTTCTTCTCCAAAAATGTTGCTAAATTTTGGTGTCAAAAGCTGAATGCTAACACTCTGTTTTTTCTCTTTGCATTCTCATTTGAACAATTCTAAATCTCCCTTAGGCAAACTCACTGGCAGAATGAAAGATTCGTTTAAGGAAGTATAAAACAGAAAATCTTATGAATTTTTTTAAAATAATTTTTAAATTTTTTTCTAAACATATAATGTATTATTAGCCTCAGGGGTACATGTCTATGAATCACCAGGTTTACACACTTCCCAGCACTCACCATATCACATACCCTCCCCAATGTCCATAACACCACCACCCTCTCCCTATCACCCTCCCCCCCACCACCCTCAGCTTGTTTTGTGACATTAAGAGTCTCTCATGGTTTGTCTGCCTTCATTTATTCTTTTCCTACCCCCAAACACCCCATGTTGCATCTCCACTTCTTCATATCAGGGAGATCATATGATAATTGTCTTTCTCTGATTGACTTATTTCGCTAAGCATAATACCCTCTAGTTCCATCCACATTGTTGCAAATGGCAAGATTTCATTTCTTTTGATGGCTGCGTAGTATTCCATTGTATATATATTCCACATCTTCTTTATCCATTCTTCTGTTGATGGACATCTAGGTTCTTTCCATAGTTTGGCTATTGTGGACATTGCTGCTATAAACATTTGGGTGCACATGCCCCTTTGGATCACTACATTTGTATCTTTAGAGTAAATACCCAGTAGTGCAATGGCTGGGTCATAAGGTAGCTCTATTTTCAACTTTTTGAGAAACCTCCATGCTGTTTTCCAGAGTGGTTGCACCAGGTTGCATTCCCACCAACAGTGTAGGAGGGTTCCCTTTTCTCCGCATCCTCGCCAGCATCTGTCATTTCCTGACTTGTTAATTTTAGCCATTATGAATGTTTTTTGAAAGTCCTCTCAAAACTATTGTGGAATGATTCCTGTTTCCCCCTACTAGAATCATTCTGTACATTGTCAAGTTTGGTAGTACTCTCTTTGCCCAGAATTCTTCTTAGTAGAGTTAGCTATTTTAAATCCTACATTTCTATCTCTTTGAGAAGCTCAGGGTCTTCCATACCAGGTAAAGGAACTGAACCCGCAGAAACCTACTGAGCCTTCATCAACACATTCCTATATATATTTCTACCTATATAGCTCCCTCCAGCCATATCTGAGAGCTGGAAGATAACCTCTCTTACATCTGTGTATGTACTCATATTCTCAATGCCACGGTCAGTTCCTCTAAGCACACCTTAGATTGGTTGAGAAGCACCTGAAAGAGAGAGCACACTGTCTGGCAATGTGAAATAGTACATTTTCTTTCTATTTTAACAAGTGTGCAATTCAGAATTTTACCAGGATGAAGTTGCATTAATTTTCCCCACTTATGTGTGGTATTCAAAGTAGATTAACATTGCATGGGGGTGAAACTTTCTTTATGGGCTCCAAACTGCATTCTTTTTCCGGGCCTAAAGCAAACAATTCATTTTTTTTTTTTTTTTCACAAGGTGGAGATTGGGGAGGTCAGGCAGTCCATCCACCAACAACACTGAATCACCTTCTCCATTCTCTGGTAACCAAAAGAAAGCCATTTGAGTACTTATTATTGTTCTCAATTTATCTCAATTCAAAATATTGATCATTTACTAAGCAATTAGTATGGGCCGAGCATTGTGTGGAATAGTAAATAAGTACTTGAAGTCTATAACCTTGTTGGGTCAATTTGACACTTGAATGGAAAACGATATAAAGCAAATTAAAAATTGTGCCCCAATACACAGTAAACCAAAAGAGATAAAAGCGTGTATCTACACAAATACTTGCTTCCTAAGTCCATAGCTCCTTTACTTGGAATAGCCTCAAACCTAGAACAAGTTATATTAGTTACCGATTGCCCTGTAACACATTTCTCCAAAACTTAGTGACTTAAAACAACAAACATTTGTTATTTCATAGTTTCTGTGGATCCGGAATTTGAGAGCCACTTAAGTTGGGTGGTTTGGGCTCTGGGTCTCCCATGAGGTTGTAGTGAAACTATAAAGAAGCTATGGTCATCTGAAGTCTGGATTCAAATTGGAGGATTTGTTTCCGACATGGCTCACTCGAATGGCTGTTAAGAGGAGACTACAGTTTCTCATTACATTGCCTTCTCCATAGGGCTCTTTGAGTTTCCTCACAGCATGGCATCTGGCCTCCCCCAGAGAAGATGATCTAATAGAGAATAAGGAGGAAGTCTAAAATCCTTACATGACTAGTTTCAGAAGTTGCATGCTATCACTTCGCTTCTACTTTATTCTATTCATTAAAATTGAGTTGCTAAGTCCAGTCTATATTGGCAAGGAGAGGGAAATTAGACTCCACTTCCTGAAGAGGGTAGTAGCAAAGAATTCATTGATTTACTTTAAAACCATCATACAACCTAAATGTCCACCAACAGGAGGATCCTTAAAGAATTTCTTTGCCTATCACACAGTGGAATACTACTCCACAATAAAAAAGAATGGAGTTTTGAAACAGGTAACAATGTGGATGAATGTCAAAATAATTGTGCTAAGTGAAAGAAGGTGGACACAAAAGAAAAGGTACTGTAGGATTTCACTTATATAAACTGCTAAAAACTGCACACTAGCACACTAAGCTATCTAGAGAAAATAGATCAGTGATTACCTAGGGACCAGGTTTGGGGGAATCGAGCAATGAAGGGATGGAGAAGGGATTTCAAAGGAACAAAGGAACACCAAAAACTTTTGGAGGTGATGGATATACCCATTGTCTTGTTTGTGGTGACAAATTTAGAAATATGTCAGTATGCCAACATCATCAAATTTTAGGCTTTAACATGTGCAATTTATTGTATGACAATGATACTTAAATAAAGCTCGAAAAAAAATCGCGGTAAAGACAAAATTTTTTAAGTTCATATTCCAGTTCTATTTCCTAGAACTTTATTTTTTAGCTCTGTCTCTTTAGTCACCAAATGTAATTAATAAGTATGGGACTTTCATACCTTGCAAGATAGTTTTTGGCATGGAAGGAACTTATTAACCTCTCTTACATCTGTGTATTCTTGTAACTCAGCATTTATCAAGGCAAAGTAGAAGTGGGTATTGAAGGAGAAAAAATAAGTCCTGGATTCCAGCTAGGCCATGCTGTTTTCTTGCAGAACATTTTCACCAAAATCATAAGAGATCACTCTGCGGCTAATTTACCTAATGAATTAAAACAAACAAAGAAACAAACAAAAACAAGAACACGGTGCTAACCATAAACATGGTCACACGTCCCCCCATTTTCCAGCTCATGTGAATGACTGCTGCTTTTTCACCAATCACCAATTCCATGTCTCCATCCTCCTTGGTAAAAGTTATTAGAATATCCAGTTATAGAATTTCTCTCAACTTTCTGACAACAACCAAATCCAAAGCAAATTCCTGTTTCCTTGAACCTTCCTCAAATTATCTAACATGGGCCCAAATCCTACAATCTGTCCCTCAAATACTCTTTCAGATTCCCTTTTGTTCTCCATGGTATAAAGTCTCCCTGCTTACAGCAAATAAGAAAGCCAATTGGGTTTGAATGCAGGTATATTCCTGGTGATGTTTCACTGTTGGGCATCAAAGCATTTATATATTTGATGTTTCTACTAGACACTAAAGACTTACAGATCTGGGACTTTTATCTAACTAACTATCTATCTATCTATTTATCTATCCATTATCTATATATCTATCTATCTACCTTAGCCCACCCAACACCAAGCATGGTGCCTGAGTCTTACTAGGAATGTTTGTAGGATAAATGAATGAATGTGTATTTTATGATTGAAGGCACGCCCTTTAACAAATGGAAGAAGCCGCTTTACTAAAACAGGTTATTTCTCATCAATGCGCTCTGCCAGTCAGCTACTGACTGAGTTTGATTTTACATGTGAAAGTGCTCCTGTGGTTTTCATGTTATTGCCTTTGGCCAGTTCCCAACATCAGCGAAGCTTATGGCTTCATTTTTGAAGTGACAGTGACTTGTATTGTACCTCCAGAGTTCCTCATGATCCTTACCATTCCCAGCATACACAACTACACGGCCCACCAGGTGTGAGGATGCCGTTATCCCAACTATATGTTACCAGAAATAAGTCTCAGTGGGAAAGCAGATTAGGAGAGTTTAAAGTGTGGGAAAGAGAAGCTATGAAAAACTAGAAAGAAAATTGATTTCTAAATACAGTTAGACCTCATACTTGTTTTGACATCATGGATGATTCAAAGTACAGTATAGTTGTCCTTTCTCACCAGGATTTACTGCTATCTGTAGATTTCCAGAGGCCTCTCAAATGTAATCTTAGGGATCTTCCTGTTTTGTGCTTTAGTAACATCCCATTCAAAGTGGAATAAAAAGTGCTGGTTCTACTCACACCCTTATCTCAGTTTTGCCCAGCATAGCAGAGTGGTTAAGAACTCAGGTTTTTGCATCAGAAAGACATGGATTGGAATCCTGGGTCATCAAATTCCTGAACATGTGACTTTCATATCATTTAACTTTCTTCAATCTTAGTTTTCTCACCTGTGAAATAGCAATATCAACAGTAAATACATTGTAGATTTGGGCAAATGAAATGAGATAGTACATAAAAACCTACCTTGGCACAGAAGTTATAAATTATAACTACTATTAATGCAATTAGCTCATTATTTTTTATTAACATAAATTGCATTTATAAAAGAAAGGTGAAAACTGGATACTATATACTATGCAAGATTATGCTATATTATAAAATACATACTATTTTATATATTATAACATATAAACTAAAATACAATTGTTTCTATTACAGGATTTAGACAAACTCATTATTTTAGTAATAAAAACTTTGCAAAACTGATTTATGTATATCTTGCCTGAAATAAACTTCTAAATTTCGAAAAATAAACTCTTTGTAATACCTGTCACAGGGGAATTTGAGTTTAATCAACTGGAAGACTTTCAAGGTTCCCTGTCATCAGAAAGAGAAGAGTGTTTGGATAAATTGGAGCAGAACCACACAGCCGAGCTGCTCTCAAATTCCTGATCCACAGAAAACTACAAGACATGGACACCTGAACAAAAAGACAAGAAGGAATTCTGCTTCCATTCAGATGTATCCTCTGTCTGAAGCAACCAAAAAAGAAAGGGAAAAAAAAAAAAGGGAAAGAGTAGGAAGAAAGAACAAATTAAAGAAAAAGAGACAAACAGAACGTATTTCCGCTTTCAAGATGCTGGACATCAGGCCCAGGAAGTCGAGGATCGCCTAGAGGCAAGAGATCTGTCACCGGGCTAGGTTGCTGCCAGCAGAGATCTGGGCTGTGGCAGAGACAGGTAGAATCTGGCAGACTCCCTTGAGGGGAGAAGATGAATTTGAGTCAGGAAACCAAGGCAGCTAGGGTTTCCAGGCCAAGAGTCCTGAAGAGGAGAACACCGAACAGAAAGAAAACCTCAGGGACGCCTGGGTGGCTCAGTTGGTTGAGTGGCCGACTCTTGATTTCAACTCAGGTCATGATCTCAGGATTGTGGGATCAAGTCCCACACAGGGTTGTGCTCAGCACTGAATCTGCTTAGGATTCTCTCTCTCCCTCTGCTCCTTCCTGCTGCTCTCTCTTTCTGTTTCTGAAATAAATAAGTAAAATCTTAAAAAAAAGAAAAAGAAAAAAGAAAGCTTCAGAATATCTACTGCATGTTCCCCTCCTGTATCCAGTGAGTACGGACAGGGGCACACACCCAATAACAGCTTCAAAATACAAGAAACAAAACATAATAGAATGGTGAGAGAAGTAGTCAAATCCACAATTTTAGTCAGAGATTTCAATACTTTCTTGATAATTGATAGAACACACAGGCATAAAGTCAGTAAGGACATGGAATATTTGAACGATAGTACCAAACTGACCTGAAAATTGTAGAAGGCATCACCCAACAACAGAGTAATACATACTATTATAAAGTTCAAGTATACATTTTCCAAGATAGATCATATTCTGGGCCTAAACTAAGTCTCAATAAATTTAAAATTATTAGACTCAAAGTCTGCACTTTGACCACATTGAATTGGAAATTAAAAACACAGAACTCTATCAAACAATTGACAGCTGAATAATACTTTGAAATGACACATGGATTATTTTTTTGTTTTGTTTTGTCTTAAGTAGACTCTACACCCAATGTGGGGCTTGAACTCACCACCTGAGATCAATAGTTGTATGTTCTACTGATTGAGCCAGCCAAGCATCCCTGAATAAAGTTATTAAAATCAGGAAAAAATATAAAGTATTTGAACTGAATGAAGATGTGCTAAAACAGTATATACATACAAACAAATCAACGACCTCTGCTTCTATCTTCAGAACCTAGAGAAAGAACAAATCTGATCTGATCTTACTTCTTTCTTCTTTCAGAAGAAAGGAAATAAATGTTATAGAGAGATCAAAATGAAAACAATAGAGAACATCAATGAAATAAAAAGCTGGTTCTTTGACAAGATTAATAAACTTGATAAAACTCCTGCCAGACTGATCAGGATGAAAGAGAAGACACAGATGATCAATATTCAGGAATGAAGAAAGTGACATCACTATAGATTTTACAGATAATAAAAAGAAAATAAAGGAATATTGCGAACAGCATTATACCTATAAATTTTACCTCTCAGGTGAAATAGAAAAATTCCTTGGAAGTTACAAACTACCAAAACTTATTCAAGAAGAAATAGACAAACTGAATAGCTTTTAATTTATTGGAGAAATTGAATTTGCAGTTAAAATCTGACTAAAAAAATAACCAAACAAAACTCCAGGCCAAGGTAGTTTCATTGGTGAATTTTTCCAAACATTTAAAGAAAATATAATATCAGCTCTACCCAAACTGTTCCAGAAAACTGAAGAGGAGGGAATTTTCCAACTCATTCTGTGAGGACAAAATTGTCCTGAGATCAAAAGTAGATGAAGACATTACACACAAAAAAATTACAGATCAATATTCCTTATGAGCATAGACGTAAGAAATTCTAAAGAAATACTTAGCAATTAAACATAGCAATACATAAAAAGTTAAATGTATCCATACCATGTGGGGTTTAATCTCTGGAATGCAAGTTTGGCTTAACATTCAAAAACCAATCCTTGTAAATTATTGTATTAATAACATTAAAAAAAGAAAATCCGGGGCGCCTGAGTGGCTCAATGGGTTAAGCCGCTGCCTTCGGCTCAGGTCATGATCTCAGGGTCCTGGGATCGAGTCCCGCATCGGGCTCTCTGCTCAGCAGGGAGCCTGCTTCTCTCTCTCTGCCTGCCTCTCCATCTACTTGTGATTTCTCTCTGTCAAATAAATAAATAAAATCTTAAAAAAAAAAAGAAAAAGAAAATCCATGGGATCATCTGACTGTAGCAAAAACATTTGGCCTGTTACTTACTGCTCTTACACAGTAGCAATGATGTAAATTGTGAGATGTTCTCAAAATAATATACACTTGGCAGGACTGTGTGTGTGTGTGTGTTTGTGCGTGAGTATGCGTGTGCACATACTTCTTTTTTTTTAGTCTAAGATGCATATTTCATGGTCCTTTGCCTTCAAATACTTCAGACTTTGTTTCCTAAGTATGCAGGTGTTCTTTGCCATAACTACAGTACTGTTATCAAATTCATCCAATTTAGCATTGGTATAACACTTACCTAATATAGAATCCATATCCCAAATTTGTCACTTGACTCAATAATGTCTTTTATAGTATTTTTTCTTCTTCCAGAATAGAATCCCATATATGGTTAGGCAATGCATTTAGTTGCTGTGTCTCTTTATCCTTCAGTTATCTGGAACATTTCTACATCCTTTCATTGTCTTTTATGATACTAACATTTAAAAAAATATATAGTCATCCTTCACCTACGTTATCTAAATGGAATATCCTGAGGGCTGACTGATATTTCCTCATTATTTGATTCAGTCTATTCTTTACTCCTAGCTGGGGTTGCATCCGTCTCTGTGTATCACAAAGGCAGGCACACGATGTCCATTGGTCCCTCATAGCTGAAGTTACTATTTTGGTCATTGTGTCACAGTGTTGAATTTCTCCCATAGGTAATTGCTGCTTTTTAGTCCTTACAATTAATAAGCAGTCTGTAAATGTAAATGTCTTATTTTTTATCAAAATTTCCTAGATTTAGTATTCATTGATGATTCTTGCATGATCCGATCTTTATTATAAAATAATGATTTTGTACTCCAGGACTCCTGCATTTACCAGTTGATATTCTGCTTTCATTTCCCCTGTTCATTTCTATTAGTAAGAACCAATAAATTTCTATTTCTTCAGTGGTTTATAATTTATTACTTAATTATTTGATGGCTCTTTTACCCCCACAGTAACCCTGCAATTTGGTACCTGGGTCTGTGTGATGTACCACATCATTTCTACTTTCTGGCAATATGTTCCAGGCTCTTCTCGAACTTACCCTGCCCAGCCCTTGAATCAGCCATTTCTTCAAGAAATGTTCCTTTGAAGGGAGAGTAGCACTAGGGACCAAAGTTTGGGTTCTAGATCATAGTCACTGTATTTTTATGCTTTTCCTATTAAGTAAAAACCATTTTAGCACTACTGGAGCTGGGTTACCTGAGTCTAAGATTACCATTCGCTACTTCCCCTCTATTCCTTAATATTTTAAAAAGCTTAATTTCATTTATAAAATAATACAAATTCACTGTTCAAAGGAAGTACAACAGTTGAAACAGACATGAAGAAGCAAAAACAACCAACCAAAACCCCGAAACACTTCAATGCTCACCAACAAGTCCTTACTTCCTGTAAACATTTTGGCTTATCTGCTTCATAACTGGGTGCTGTTCTAAAGATTTAGTGGGAGTAATCTTACTGACTAGATAAAGTGTGTCTTTTTTATTCTGCTTTTTATTCTTGGGGCAGGGGGGATGGGTGCATGGAAGGGTGGGAATGATTTCCCTGTGGGAAACTGATGGCAAGACACGCACCCAACCCTAACTCTAGTTAAGTAGGGGTTTATGTTTTTCAGCCCTGGACCCTTCCTGACACACAACTGATGGCGAAAGGGACTAAAGTTTTTTTGTATTTGAAGGAACGAAAGGTTAGGGACATAGCTCTGGGGGCTCTGAGGGGGTGAAAGGAAAGTGGCATGCCTTAACTCTATAAGGTAGTGAACAGACTGTTCCCCATAGATGTAAAGTCTTGGTTTCATGTTGAGGAGCCCTAGGTGATCAAAGAAGACACTGTGGCACCCCATGGTATGAATGGGGACATGGCAGGTGCCACAGTGCCTCCCTGACCAGTGAGCCCTCTGTACTGATTTCCTACTTACCACATACTAAGGATTCTTCTCATTCTTGAGCATCAGAAAGAGCACCAACAGGTCATATGGTCACTCTCATAAGGAAGTCTCTAGTGGCTTTTGTACAACTTACAGAAGTCTCTATGGCACTTGATAATTTCTATCAGTAAAAGAATATAAACCATGCAAATCATGCAGCCATAATTTTTTACCACTTACTAAGTTCCAGTCACTGTGCACATACTAAGGATTCAAATATAGAAAAAGTCTACCTTAGCATGTATCATTGGCTTCACAGTATCATTGGCCTTAAAGGATTGGTACAACGTACTTTTGGAAATGGGAAAAGCTGCATGCAAATCAAAGGTGACAAGAGACACAAATTGGGGTGACCTAACAGTTCATTGTTCTCATAGTGGCTGAGCTTGATCTATCTGCCATCCTAATTAGTCATAAAATTTCTGCCTGGAATTTGAAATGAGAACATGGTTAGAAAACTATTAGTCATAAATCGTCGTGAGGTAAGGCTCTAGAGAGATCCAAAAGCTCTTGCTGCTGAGGTCCTTGGAGCTATCCTGCTTTCTTTTCTCCCCAAGGCTGAGTTATTCAGGTCTTCCTGAGATTTCTGGAAGGCATCCAGTATCCTTCCAATAAATCTTCTGTTTTCATATCTTAGCCATAATCCATTTCTGTCCCTTGCAACCCCAAGGGACGGAAATGGATTAGAGGTTTCAGAATAAAGGAAGCATTTGAACTGAGACTTGAAGAATAAACATAAATTTTCTACATAGGCTTCTAGGCAGAAAAATGTAGATTTTTAATTTCCATATTGTCTATTTGTCAGGGTTATTTTCCTCCAAAATAGTCCCTTGGAATTTGATTGGTCAGGATGAACAATAGGGACAAGCACTATTGAGAATAAATATTTAAAGGATCTGAGAGAGATTATTTTGTAATAAAAATCTCTTTTCTTCAGCAATCTACCTACTTCAAGTTCTTGAGCAGATGAAGGTAGAGATGTGTGTACTTAACGTTGCCAGTTTAATACTAGTTATTTTGTGCCAAGAGATGTTTATATACACAAATTACATGAGTTTAAAAAATTATACTCTACATATCTAAAAATGGGGAAATTTAAACCACTTAACTGGAATACTCAAAACTGGTAATTAATTAGCAAACATGACCTGTAAACTCAACAGAATACAGTAGTCTACTATATACAGTTGTTATAGAATGCTTAGGCAAAAATTTTGGCTCTAGTGACGCTTATAAAATGGGTGATTACATTAAGGTCTTATTTGTTTTCTATAGAGATTAGGAAAGCATGAAAGCAAACCAATCAATTGATTTATTTATCTTAATCAAATAAGAAGTCAATTAAATTGAAGGGGGAAAAAGTCAGTCATTTAGATAAAAAATAAATAAAATCGAGGTTGAGTTAAAAATTCCTTTTTGAGAGCAACTGATGGAGAAAGGGACTAAGTAAGTTTAGCTAGACAGAGGGGCAGAGTTGAGGATAAAAAGATGAAAAGTTTTGATCTCAGAAACTTTTTAGCAAAATCCTTTGGTCTGGTCATTCTGCTTAAAAGACAACTGAATATTTCTGCAGAGGCTTCTGGGGATTGGGAGGTAAAGGAGACAGGGAAGTGGAAAGGAATCCAGAATTTTAAGTTTTCCCAGGGATACAATGGAGAGGTGGGATATTACTCTCCTTAGCATTGTAACATCGTGGTAAGAATTTGCCAAGTTAATCTAATTTTGCCATGTAATTCACAGATTTAAACACATCATCTCTCTACAGACTCTCCAAAAAAACCTCAGGATTTACAGATTTTTCTGTCTGAAGGACTTGGAGTATTTTCTGACCTAAATTCTTGGTCTATTGGAGATTATTTTGACAATTTCTTAAATTTAGGATTTGTGTGTCTAAAAACCCACAGGACTTCAAGGAGCTAACAAATTCTGAGGAGCCTCTTAACTTTGGGGTACCCAAGTGCTTTGCTAACAGAGCAAGCAACCGTACAAATTTCACATTGAATCCCATCATAGAAATACAGCAGAGGACCAGATGAAATTAAGTGAGACATCAGCTATCCATACTCAAATAGATTACACTGATGGAATCAAGAAAAGTAGTTGTCTTTAAATACTTAGAATTTTGTCTGTGTAGACACAAATCAAAGGAGTCCATCAGCATGGCTTGTCTTCAAAGCTCTCACAAGTAAATAAAACCCGAGTTAGTGAGATAGATATCAAAAGGCTGGGATATCATTTTGTTTTTAAATTTTGTTGCTTTTAAAATTTACTTGGGAAGTCAAAAATTTATAATATAATCAGATGGCTAAAACTCCAAAAGTACTAATAAGCTTATTAAAAATAATTCTCTGACCAATCTTCATTTCCTGTAACTCAAATATAATCTTTTGATATTTTAAGCTATTTCTATTCTTTTTTTTTCAAGTTTATATATTTAAATAATCTCTACACCCAATGTGGGTCTTGAACTCACAACCCTGAGATCAAGAATCACATGCTCTACCAGCTGAACCAGCCAGATGCTCTTGTCTTCTATTCTTAAGTTTGTATTTCTAAATGACAAACGTGTGTTGCTATTTCTTCAAGTTATTAATTTTAGGCAGAAAAACTGTCTGAGTCAAGAGAAAATTAGGTCAAACTGAAATGAGGGAGAATGAGAGTGGTAAAAATTATGTTTGAGTTCTAGGATCTAGTGATGCCTAAATCTGCTTCACCTTTGAAACTTTATAGAGATGAGCAAATAGTGAGAAAGTCCCCTCTAACTTAGACAAGATTGAAATTGGTTTCCATTCCTTACAATCTAATGTGTCCCAATGAATGCATTGTTGTTCTATGGGATATATGTCGGATTTGGTTAGCAATAGCTTGCCTTTTTCTAAATGGAAATAAAATATTTTAAAACAAAATAAGTGTTGGAACTTTTATTTTTATACAAAACAGACAGGATTCATATTGGTCAAAGAAATCATTAGTTTCATAGAAATAAAAAGTTAAGGGATTAATCAGGTGCAACCGGACCTAGGTGTTCAAAAAAAAAAAATCTTTAGACCCTGTCTCACTCTGTCCTCTCCTCTATGGCTGCATTGTCCTTAGGCAATCTCCTCCTGTGACGTGTTAAGATTGTATCACCTCTGATCTTAAAACCTATCAGCCAAAAAAGCCCTGAAAGAAAGAGAACTCTCTCTGGGTTTACTCAGCCAGGATCTTATACTCATTCCTGATCCAAATGCTGGGACCTGGATGAGGGGTGGTGATGGAGCCAGCCCTGGGCTCACCACAAGGACACAGTCCCATCTGATTTTGAATGGAGTTAGAAAAAAGCACAACGTCAAATCTGGCGTAAGAGGATTAGATGTGGAAAAAAAAAAAACTTAATAAAGATAAACTAGTAAGTGACCTTATAGAAAGGATATCAAGAAAGTAATGATAAAGTAGTAGAATGAACAAAGTAATGGCAAAAAGAAGAAAATAGGGGAAAGCAAAAATGCTGAGCTGAGGCACCTCCCATGTTGAAGTTGTAAAGAAAGCAAAATGAATCTTGTGTTGTAAAGATTGGCTATCCTTTCTTGGACATGTGTTGAGACCATATGTTGAATGTAGACAGTGTTTTGATTGAGGTTAATTTCTTCTAGAAGATGCTTCTCTTATCTACCCAGAAATGGACAGTGAAGGAAATTTATACATTTGCTGATATACAAGAAGCATGGCTATGAATAATGGCCAACTGCAGAAATTGTGAACTAAATCACAATTTATTTGTAATAGAGATGGAAAATATATTCATTGAAAGAAAGGGGTGAATATTTTCACTGCTCTGGAAATAAAGTCCTGATTAATTTATAGATTTAAAAGGCCACTCTGACTCAGCCTCATAATTTGAGTAATAAAACTCTTCTAATGGCTTTACAACAGATTTATAAAATAAATGAGCAAACTTAATCAAACCACAGTGCTTGGCCAATACAAACGTTTCTGTTGTCAGCAATTTATTCCACCAATTGAGAGATTTAGCCGTGAATTTGGGTGGCTACATGCCTCATATTCCATGAATAAAATAGCTTGACCTTCATAAATGCATTCTCTGTAGTAAGTTAAGAAGGGCATATCCTTAACAATCTGCTGAAGAAAAAAAAAAGATTCCTTCTTCTTTTTTATAATAATGAACAATAATTTTTTTTGAAGTTCCATAGAGATATATATTAAATAAATATTTAAAGACTCTCTAGGATATTATATTTAAAAGAGTTAATGTTTCATCATTTACTCTCATTTCAGTTGACTGGAACAAATATATACAAGCGTCCATTAGATGTTTTATGTATCTGTGGTTTTAAGTTGGAGACTCTTACAAAGGGAGATAAGGTTATTGATTTATAATTTACATTGGAAAAATTATAGACCAGAAAGATAATTTAATTGTAGTCTGTAGTTGTTTCCTAGAAGAAATACATGCAGACCGTGCAAAGGAGCTGCTTACAGTGAGAGAGAGGTGCCCTTTTTGCTCCTCAGGCTCCAGTGGACCTGACCTAATTCATGGAGACCCCAAATTCATTCTGGAGTAAAAATTTGGTTATACATTATGATAGGGTGATGGACTTCTTTGCAAATCTGGTAGACCTTATAGACCTCTCCTCCCAGTAAAATATTCTTATATACATAGTGTATACAACTTAGTATTTTTATTGAGGTGTAAATGACCTACAATATCCTCTTAGTTTCAGGTATACATTATTATAGTGATTTGATATTTTTATACAGTACAGATGATCCCTATGTTAAGTCTAGTTACTGCCACTGTGCAAAGTTATTACATCATTGACTATATTCCCTATACTGTATATTACAAACCTACAACTTATTTATTTTATAACTGGAAATTTGTGCCTCTTAATTCCCTTCACCTATTTCATGCTCTCCTTCCCCTAGTCCTTCTTTTCTGGTAACCATCAGTTTGTTTCCTGTACTTAGAAGTCTGTTTCTGTTTTGTTTGTTCACTTGTTTTGCTTTTTAGGTCCACATATAATCGAAATCATATGGTACTTATCTTTCTCTATCTCACTTATTTTACTCTGCATGATACCCTGTAGGACCAACCGTGCTGTTGCAAATGGCAAGATTTCATTCTTTTTTATGGCTGAGTAATATTTCATTATACACATACACACACACCACATATTCTTTATCTATTCTTCTGTAGATGGACAGTTGGATTGTTTCCATATCTTGGTTACTGTAGATAATCTGCAATGTGGGGCGCCTGGGTGGCTCAGTGTGTTAAGCTTCTGCCTTCGGCTCAGGTCATATCTCGGGGTCCTTGAATCGCGTCCCGCATCAGGCTCTCTGCTCAGTGGGGAGCCTGCTTCCCCCGCCCCTGCCTGCCTCTCTGCATACTTGTGATTTCTGTCTATCAAATTAAAAAAAAATCATTAAAAAATAATGCTGCAATGAATATAGGGGCATACATATCTCTTTGGATTGGTGTTTCATTTTCTTCAGATAAATACTCACTACTGAAATTGCTAGACTATATGGTATTTCTTCTTCTTCTTCTTCTTCTTTTTTTTTTAAGATTTTATTTTTTTATCTGTCAGAGAGAGAGAAAGAGGGCACAAGCAGGGGGAATGGCAGGCAGAGGAAGAAGCAGGCTCCCCTCCAACCAAGAAACCTAATGCTGGACTCGATCCCACAACCCTGAGATCATGACCTGAGCCAAAGGCAGGTGCTTAACCAACTGAGCCACCCAGGTATCCCGATTGTATGATATTTCTATTCTTAATATATTTTTAAAGATTTTATTTATTTATTTGAGAGAGAGAGCACGAGAGAAGGGGGAGAAGCAAAAGGAGAGGGAACAAAAATCTGAAGCAGACCCTCACTCAGCACAGAGCCTGACTCGGGGCTTGATCCCATGACCAAGAGATCATGACCTGGGCTGAAAACCAGCCCACTGAGCCATGCAGGTGTCCCTCTATTTTTAATTCTTTGAGGAAACTCCATCTATTTCACATAGTGGCGGCACCAGTTCACATTCCCACCAACAGATGACAGTCCTTTTTCTCCACATCCTCAACAGCTCTTGTTGTTTCTTTGTCTTTTGGATAATAGCCAATCTGAGCAGTGTGAGGTGGTATCTTACTGTGGTTTAGATTTGTATTTCCCTGATGATTAGTGATATAGAGCATCTTTTCAAGTGTCTGCTGGCCATCTGTGTGTCTTCTTTGGAAAAATACAAATCCTCAGCCCATTTTTGAAACCAGTTATTTGTCTGTTTGTTTTTTATATTAAGTTGTATAAGTTCTTTATGTACTTCAGATATTGACCACTTTGTGGATGTATGATGTGCAAATATCTTCTCCAATTCAGTAAGTTGCCTTTTCATATTATTGATTGTTTCCTATAACTGTGCAAAAGTTTTTTAGTTTGATGTAGTCCCATTTGTTTATTTTAGCTTTTTTTGCCCTTGCCTGAGGTGTCTGTTAAGTACTTTTTTCTTAGGATGAATAGTGGGTACATATGTGTTTGCTTAATTAGTCTTCGTTCTTTTATGCATTAATTATTTTATAATGAAAGTTAAATATAAACTAGCAGTACCCATTAGGCTGAATAATTAAAATGTAAAAAAATAAGATGAAACTTCTACTAATATTGTAGACTGTTTGGACTCTATCATGTAATGCATAAAAATCTTAGATAAGAAATATTCTTAAGAAATTGCAAATATCTAATCAAGCTCAAAAAAAAAAAAAAAAAAAAAAAGAAAGTGAAATCTTTAGGTGCCAGACATGAAAAGAAAAATCAAAGCTAAAGCAATGAACAAAGGCTGAAGTCAGACGAGAGCTGCTGGCTGAGATCTAGTGCTCCACTAGAATAGGTAAAGTGGGCTGAGTCCTGAGGAGATACAGAAAATGGAACGGAAATCAATGGATAAAGACTGGATCTTAGGTGAATTGCCCCATTTGTTAATCTTGCCCATTGACGGAGGAGAAATAGTGAAGATGTTTTTATTCGTCCTGTGCCTTGTGTTGAAAAGAAAAGGCATATATTAAGAATTACAATTCTAGGGACACCTGGGTGGCTCAGTTGGTTGGACGACTGCCTTCGGCTCAAGTCATGATCCTGGAATCCCAGGATCGAGTCCCGTATCGGGCTCCCAGCTCCATGGGGAGTCTGTTCTCCCTCTGACCTTCTCCTCGCTCATGCTCTCTCTCACTGTCTCTCTCTCAAATAAATAAATAAAATCTTAAAAAAAAAAAAAAGAATTACAATTCTAGGGGCACCTGAGTGGCTCAGTGGGTTAAGCCTCTGCCTTCTCAGGGTCCTGGGCTCGTGAGCCCTGCATCAGGCCCTCTGCTCAGCAGGGAGCCTGCCTCTCCCCCTCTCTGCCTGCCTCTCTGCCTACTTGCGATCTCTTTTGCTCTGTCAAATAAATAAATATTTTTTTTAAAAAAGAATTATAATTCTAAGCTTGTACTATACCCAGATACAGCATATAAATTTGTAATACTTCATGGCTCAGGAATTCACCAGCTAAGACAAATTCATCAGAAAAGAAGCTCAATAATAATAATAATAATAATAATTTATTCTAGATATGAACTCACAATAACAAATACATATTATGCACACAAACACTCAACATGAATAAATGCAACAAACAAAATAATTATCTTGAGAATTGCAGATAATAAAACAATGAAAAAAAAATTAGAACAGAATTGCTCAAATTGTTTTTTTTTTTTTTTTTTTAAAGATTTTATTTATTTATTTGACAGAGAGAGATTACAAGTAGGCAGAGAGGCAGGCAGAGAGAGAGAGAGGAGGAAGCAGGCTCCCTGCTGAGCAGAGAGCCCGATGCGGGACTCGATCCCAGGACCCTGAGATCATGACCTGAGCCGAAGGCAGCAGCTTAACCCACTGAGCCACCCAGGCGCCCGCTCAAATTGTTTAAAAAGATTTTTTAGGGGTGCCTGATGGCTCAGTTGGTTAAGTGACTGACTCTTGATTTCAGCTCTGGTTGTGATCTCAGGGCTGTGAGATCTAGCCTCACCTTGGGCACCCTTACTGGGTGTGGAGTGTGCTTGGGATTCTGTCTCCCTCTTCCTTTGCCCCTCCCCCTCTGCTCTCTCTCTTTCCCCCTCTCTAAAAAAAAAAAAAGAAAGAAAGAAAGAAAAAGAGAGTTTTTTTAAAGAAAAGGAATAGGAATTATTATGAAAATGGATACCATACAAGAAGAAAAGCAATTTTTTTAAGAGAAACAAGGACACCTAGAAATTAAAAATATAATCACACAAATGAAAAATTAAAAATGTAGATTGAATAGCGGATTAGACACAAGTGAAAAGGTAATAATCTGGAGACAAAAAACATGGAAATTATTTAAATGCAGCACAATAGAAGAAACACACTAAATGGAAAGTAAGAGAAATGGAGAATATTATTTAAAAAGTACAACACAGGGGCGTCTGGGTGGCTCAGTGGGTTAAACCTCTGCCTTTGGCTCAGGTCATGATCTCAGGGTCCTGGGATCGAGTCCCATATCGAGCTCTCTGCTCAGCAGGGAGCCTTTTGCTTGCCTTTCTGCCTACTTGTGATCTCTCTCTGTCCAAATAATTAAGTTAAATCTTTAAAAAAAATAATACAACACATTAAATAGTGAGAATTTTCCTGAAGTGATAAAAACACATGAATTCACAGTTGAATTAACCCAAGTTGTGACCAAAGTAAATAGAACAAATTCACCCAAAAACATGGTGAAACTATAGAATATGTAAAGAAAATTAATCTTAGAGAAAACACAGATTATATATATAAAGGGATAAAAATTTGATAGAAGTTTTCTCATCAAAAGATGCTAAAAGGAGATGGCACAATATTCTCAAAGTTTTTAGTAAAATTTTCAGTCAGCTTAGAACTCTGTACTCAGCTAAACTCTCAAACAAGATAAATACATAGAAGATATATTTCATGAAGAAAGAAATTAAACTCAAAAGGAAGGAGTGATGGGCGCCTGGGTGGTTCAGTGGGTTAAGCTGCTGCCTTTGGCTCAGGTCATGATCTCAGGGTTCTGGGATCGAGTCCCGCATCAGGCTCTCTGCTCAGCGGGGAGCCTGCTTCCCTCTCTCTCTCTGCCTGCCTCTCTGCCTACTTGTGATCTCTGTCTGTCAAATAAATAAATAAAATCTTAAAAAAAAAAAAAAGGAAGGAGTGAAGTAAAAAAGCAGTAGTTAGCACTTGCAGTGGTAAGTCTAAAGGAGCTTCAACTAATAATAAACAATAAAAATGAAACAATGTTCGTCATCATTAGTCATCAGGGAAATTCAAACCAAAACCACATTGAGATACCACCTTACACTAGTTAGAATGGCAAAAATCGACAAGGCTAAAAACAACAAATGATGGAGAAGTTGTGGAGAAAGGGGAACCCTCTTACACTGTTGGTGGGTATGCATGTTGGTGCAGCCACTTTGGAAAACAGTGTAGATGTTTCTCAAAAAATTAAAAATAGAGCTACCCTATGACCCCAAAATTACACTACTGGATATTTACCCCAAAGATACAGATGTAGTGAAAAGGGCCATATGCACCCCAATGTTCATAGCAGCAATGTCCACAATAGTCAAAATATGGAAAGAGCCGAGATGCCCTTCAACAGACAAATAGATAAAGAAGATATGGTCCAGGGGCGCCTGGGTGGCTCAGTGGGTTAAGCCGCTGCCTTCAGCTCAGGTCATGATCGGGGTCTTGGGATCGAGCCCTGCATTGGGCTCCTTGCTCAGCAGGGAGCCTGCTTCTCTCTCTGTCTCTGTCTGCCTCTCTGCCTGCTTGTGATCTCTGTCTGTCTCTCTCTCTCTGTCAAATAAATAAATAAAACCTTAAAAAAAAAAAAAAAGAAGAAGAAAATATGGTCCATATACACAATGGAATATTTCTCAGCCATCAGAAAGGATGAATACCCAACTTTTGCATCAACATGAATGGGACTGGAGGAGATTATGCTGAATGAAATAAGTCAAACAGAGAAAGTCCATTACTATATGATTTCACTTATTTGTAGCACATAAGGAATAGCACAGAGGACATTAAGAGAAGGAAAAAAAGAAGGTGGAGAAATCGGATTGGGAGATGAAACATGAGAGACTATGGACTCTGGGAAACAAACTAAGGGTTTCAGAGGGGATGGGGGTGAGGGGATGGGTGAGCCTGGTCCTGGGTATTCAGGAGGAGACATATTGCATGGAGCACTGGGTGTTATACACAAACAATGAATCATGGAACACTACATCAAAAACTAATGATGCACTGTATGGTGATTAACATAACACAGTAAAAAAATAGGAAAAAAATCAATATACGTGTTAAAAAATAATAATAAAAATGAATAATTTGGGCTAAAATCCTAGATAACAATAATAAAGGGGAAACTGTCAGTGTCACGGTTATCCAAGGTCCTTGCACTGTTTGGAAGGAAGACAGATGTTTTGATGAACCTTGAACTTGTTAACCAAAACAACCCTAAACAAAACAGAAACAAAAAGCATAGACATAATATGAATTCCTTCTAAGCCAGTAAATTAAAAAATAGAAATAAAACATCATCAATTCAATAGAAAGATATGAAGAAAATACATGATTAACAGAAAAAATAAGATGGTAGAAATAAGTTTATCTATGTTAAGGCAAGAAATGTAGAACATGCCTTTAAAAAATAGAGCTACTTACTCAGTTTTAAATTCTAGCAATTTCTTCTTATAAGTATGTTTCTAGGGGTGCTTGGGTGGCTCAGTTGGTTAAGCATCTGCCTTCAGCTCAGGTATGACCCTGGGGTCCTGGGATCGAGGCCTGCTTCAGGCTCCTTGATCAGCAGGGAGCCTGCTTCTTCCTCTCCCTCCGCTGCTCCCCCTGCTTGAGTCCTTCTCTCTCTCTATGTCAAATAAAAAGACAAAATCTAAAAAAAAAGAAAAAAAGAATATTTCTAAGAAAAATTATAGCATAGAAGTTGGAAGTAAAAAGAAAGTTACATCAAATTTCAATGACAGTAGTAATGTTAATATCCCACTAAGTAGACTTTAAGAACAAAGGCTTTATTAGGGTAAAAAGGGTTATTAGTTTTTAAAATTAATTTATTTACTTGTTTATTTATGATGATTTAATATACCTGTAAATTGTGAAATGATCACTGCAATCAAGTTAACACTTTTGTTGTTGGAGTAGGCAGTCGGTTAGGTTCTACCAGGTTGCCTGGTGGCCAGTAACCGGGAAGCTGTGGCCAGCTAGGAGGAAGTCTGAGGCTGGTCCAGGCAGCGGCTCCAAAACAAAACTACAAGAAATGGGATGGAAACAGGCCCAAGATGGCTGACCAAGTAGGCTGAAGTTCACATTATTCTATTATACCACATTAATATTTTAAAATCTTCTCCCTAAGTGTACTAGGACAGGAAACCTCTGACTAAATAAGGAAGAAAAGCCAGGTAACCCACGTTCCTGGAAGAGACCACCTGCTTCCAAAAAAATCCTGCCTCAAGTAACGAATATTCCACTCCTTTGTTAACTACTGTCAATGAAGGACAGAAACACAAACCCCAGTGGGCACAGCTCTCCCTTACCTTCTCTCACATCTTGGGAGTGAACTTTTCACTTTTAATAAACTTTCCTGCTTGTACTGTTTGTCCACTGTGTTGTGTCTGTCCTTAAATTCTTTCTTGTGGGGAGACCAAGAGCCTCGAGGGACATCATCTGGACAGAATGGATTGAGGCCTCAGGGTCTGAGATCTCAGCAACATTCTTACCTCACATGATTACCATTTGTGTGTGTGTGGTGAGCACAACTAAGATCTACTAATAAGGGTTATTCTTCAATGATAAAAGAAACATTTTGATAGGAAGTTATAAGATGTCTAAGACTGTATGCACCCAAGACTACCTCTCCACTTTGGGATAATTTTCACAGACTTAATGAAGATTTATTATACTTAATTACTATGTATTTGCTGCTTAGTTATTTGAGTGAGACATTGCATCACGGCTGCTTTTCATTTGTCTTCTTGATTTATTTGTACTATAGTTTACAAGGTCTCATCTGAGATTTTGGATTTAGAGCTGTCCTTTGGATTAAAACCATCATCTAGTCCCAAGCCAAGAATAGTATTTCACCATGCCTATTTTAATTACCTTTTGCATTCAAGCCTTTAATTCATTTTAATGGATTTTTGTGTGCACTGTGAGATAGAGAGAAAATTTCTGTTATTTTAAAATGAATATCTCGTCATCCCAGTACCATATACTGAATGGCTTATTCTTTTCCCAACTATCTGCAATACTAAGCTGTCACATCATTTCTAAATATATTATAGGTCTGTTTCTGAGCTCTCTTCTCTGTTTCATTACCAATTTGCCAATCACCATTTAGCTCTGTAATAAATCTTAATAAAACAAGTCTTCATCTACTTCCTCTCTCCCTCCTCATCCCCATCTCTCAGAACATCTTGGCAATCCTTGGCTTTAGCTTTTCCATGGGAATTTTTAATATTTGTAAATTTCCTAGAAAAATCCTTAGGGAAATTCAAGTGTAATACATGCAATCCATACATTAACTTAGAAAGAGTTGGGACTTTAAAGATTTGATTTCCTATCTACTAAGATATTCTTTTTATTTATTTAGATATCCTTTAATGGCATGCCATAAAGTTTCACAATTTTCTCCATAAAAGTTTTAAACATATTTTATTAGATTAATTCCCAAGTACTTAATGTTTTTGTTGCTATGGAAATTGCTATGGACTCTTCTTAAAAAGTATGCTTTCTAACTTTTTGGGTTTTGCTAGTATTCAGAAATACAATTGAATTTTAAATATTTATTTTATAGCCAGTCACTTTGCTATATTCTCTAATTAACTCAAGTGATTCAAAAAGCTTTTGTATCTTAATATCTATGAATAAATAGAATTTGGTATCCTCCTTTCCAGTCTTTAGAGCTTTTAAAATTTATTTTCTTCCTTTAATGGGCTGACAAGGATGAGAAAATTTAGTTGGATCAGAATGGGGTATCCCAGTGTGCAAGAACAGAAGTACCATGTTGGATACAAGTGGTTGTAGTAGTTCTTTATCAATACTGATTTTTAAATGAAAAATTTCTAAAATTCCTCCATTAAAAATAATACTACAGTAGCTTTTGTTAGATACCTTTTATCAGATGAGGAAGTAGAATTTTTTAACAAGAATTTTCCATTATCTAGTTGAATTTTAGCCTGGGGGAAGAGGTGTTAGGGGGAGAGGTTTTAGCCAAAATGCTAGGACATTCTCTTTCTTTCTTTCTTTCCCCAAACACCACACTCATCTAGTTCTTAGAAATAGGTGTGATTCCATGAAGCAAAAAAGAGGTCAGCGACTGAACTGCTCTTATAATTTGAAGTTTCTGACCAGCTCTCCTGCTAGGGACCAGATCTTCTAGATGTTTAGTGGCTGAATAATTGCTATCCAGAATTTTTTGTAATAAGCAGCATGCCAGGGACTGGAGAAATGGACTTTCAGTGGGCAATAGAAATGGTAATAAAAAAACATAGTGTGTAAAATGCTGATGGTTTAGAAATATTGTCAATTAAATGAGAATCTTAACTGCCCAGTGTATGGCAAAATGTTTCACTGTTCTAGAGAAGACATATATTAAGGTGATCCGTTACCAGGATTCATATATCAAATAAATAATCAAGATTGGAGAAATACTCCACCTAGGTGTGGAGCATGAAAAAGCGATTACATAGTGTCATCCACCAGGGGGCAGTGGTGTGATGTTTGGAGCCCTCAAGTTCCCGCATGCCGGCGCTGAAGAGTTGAACAGGGATCCAAGCAAGAGTGCCCCGCTGGAGCTCAAGTAAGGGAGCCTTGACTTGGGGCTCCCAGGTAAGAGGGTCAGTCCTGATCAGGGACAGGGTGTGTTACAAAGGGACCATAGACCATAGATTTCATCACTACTCTTCACTGGTCATCTTTCTAACTCTTGTCTGGGGGTAAACAGACTCATTAATCAGTCAGGCTGCACAGAAATAATCCCAAACTGGTCTCAATTGTGAAGAGAAGAATAGCCTGTAATTGTAAGGGAACAGCCAAGTCACTGTCTAGAGTTGAAGGGCACAGGATAGATCCTCATGATTGCTTTCTGGGGAGTTCCCCTACTTCCAGCTCCGTAGTTTGTGAGTAGGGTCGGTGTACCTGAGAAGAGTTCTGCTCCCCTAAAAGGAGCAGAATGAGAGGAAATGACAGGAATGAGAGGAAAATGAACAGATACAGTGAACGTTCTTCCAGGAAAAGAAACAGAAAGCTTTAACTGGGACACAGAGCATTTAATTGAGTAGATGTTAGAGTTTTAGGCTAGGAGTGAAGGTTGGCTCCGTTAATGCATACAAAGTGTCTGAAGCAGAACAGGAAGATAGAGACGGGTTGAAATGGAGTATTCCAATGTGCAGAAACAGAAGGACCATGAGTATTTTGTTTCCTTTTCTAGAGCGTGGTGGGTAAGAGATCAGAGGGTCTGTTCACATCACTGATGAAATAATCCTAAAATGTCAAGGCATTTAACCTACTTATGCTTTAAAACCAGTCAATTACTGGGGCGCCTGGGTGGCTCAGTGCGTTAAGGCTTCTGCCTTCGGCTCAGGTCGTGATCCCAGGGTCCTGGAATTGAGCCCCTTATTGGACTCTCAGCTCAGCAGGGAGCCTGCTCCCCCCTCCCCATCTCTGCCTGCCTCTGCCTACTTGTGATCTCTCTCTCTGTCAAAACAAAAAACAAAACAAAACAAAACAAAAAACCAGTCAATTACTTTAGGATTTCAGCATTAATTGTGTGTCATTAAACTAATGGTTATCCATCTCTCTTGCTGTTTCTCCTTCTGCCTTTTCCAATTCCTCAGTAACAAGTTGAAACTTGACAATTGTGAAAGGATTTTTTTTAAAAGCTCTAGGTTGGTAAATAAGTAAGAAACAAACTTCTGTTGCAATTGGATAGATAAGAAATGACATGATTTGTGAGGCTTAATGCCACGTGAAAATGCAGGGTTCTCATTCAAAAAAAAAAAAAAGGAAAATTTGCTGTTAGAGTACTAATATATAAAGCTTTTTCTTTTAAAACTACTTCGTTACTGTAGTGATCCAAAGGAGCACTTACACCCCAATGTTTCCAGCAGCAATATCCACAATAGCTAAACTGTGGAAAGAGCCCAGGTGTCCACTGACAGATGAATAGATAAAAAAGATGACGTGTACACACACACGCGCGCGCACGCAGAGGAAAATTACATCGCCATCAAGAATGAAATCTTGCCATTTGCAGTGATATGGATGGAACTAGAGAGTAATATGCTAAGTGAAATAAGTCCATCAGAGAAAGACAATTATCATATGGTCTCACTAATATGAAGTATTTAAGAAACAAAACAGAGGATTACGGGAGAAAAGAGGGGAAAAAAATGAAACGAGCTGAATCTAGAGAGGGAGACAAACCATGAGAAACTCTTAATAATAGGAAACAAACTCAGGGTCGCTGGAGCAGAGGGGAGTGGAGGGATGGGGTAAATGGGTGAAGGACATTGGGGTGTGTGTTATAATGAACACTGGGTATTATATAAAACTGATGAATCACTGACCTCTACCTCTGAAACTAATAATACGTTATATGTTAATTTAAAAAACTATTTGATTACTTAAAAGATACAATAGAGATAATCATCATTTTCAGTAAAGAAAAATTTAAAATTTGAATTTTACCATTCATCTTTGTATTGCGTTGTGCTAAGTTCAATAATTATTTAACTCCTCACCAGTATTTCATAGTTCATATGTCCATATGCATTTCATTCTTACCTAAGCAACTGAGATTACAAAACTGATTCATTTTTTCTCACACATTCTGCCAGTACTCTCCCTTTGGCTTACTGAAGAAGGAGGAAGAACTAAGAGGAAGGACTATGGCTCAACCTATCATTCCTTTTTCTTTTATGTCATAAATTTTAGCCAAATAGTATGAATGAGAAAGAATGATTTTGTGTTTCTGAGAATACCATTACTTTCATTCATCATTTGAAGTAAGTTCTGGTTCAGATGAAAAGCATGACCTCTAGGAGCTGTCGGCGTCCTCACTTATTTAGTCTGAAATATGCTGATATAGAATGAGCAAATAATTCTGGCAGATTCACAGTGTATGGGAGTTCAGAGAAACCCAAGCTTGTACATGTTTAATTTGTTCTGGAAACTACATAGCAGTTACTGGTCCTCTATGTATATGTTGACAAGGTACAAAGGACATGCTCACATGTGTCTTCTCCATTCCACTGGCCCATTGAACTTCACTTACAAAATGCAAGTTCAAAGATGAAATTTTGAGAATTAGAGGTGGCAACAGCAGAGTTTTTGACCAATTGTAGGATGCTTCTGAGAGTGGGACTTTGTGTCCCTATACTTCTTGCCTGCCCATGAAGCTGGCCCTGACATTGTCTTTCCTGCTCACACTTCCAGATTCCAGCCTGGCTATTACTTACTATCTGGGCTGCCAAAAAGATTGAGCTGCTCTTGGCATTGACCTGCTTAGGGTGAACACAGAAGTAGAAGCAATAGTGGACCAGATTCTGTCTGGGCTTTGGAAGATGATTCTCTTTGGGATGACTTGTCTTCTCTCAGACCAGAAAAAGTTCTGAGGCCCAGAGGAGGTCTTGTAGATGACCTGGAATGTCACATTTGACACACACCCCTGCATCGTTGGCATCCCTCACATAATTAGGGCCTGTCTTTCAGTGAGAAAACACTGAACTCTGCTGGAATTCATTCAGGTCTTATCAAAGGTCTGGAACTTCCATGGCCTCATTCTCGCTTTTATGATGATTCCTAATTCTGCATCTCTAGCACAGAGACATTTTCTTTGAACTTCAAACCACAATTCCACCCACCCACATGACCCTCTACCAGAACACTTCATTCACACCTCAAATTCAAAATATCTGACTCTGAACTCAGTGCATTATTCCCCCAACAGCCCTCTGTTCCTTCTTCAGGGATTTCCTTTCTTCAGTGTAAGCTGGTGGGCAGCCTACACTGCCCCAGTCTCCTCCTCGTCTTTACATCCCTCCTCCTCAGTTGGAAACCAAGGGTACAGAGACCAGCTTCTAACCAGGTCTTGAATCCAGGCTCCTCTCTTCCTTCCCACTGTCCCAGCATAATTCAGTTCTTTGCTAGCTCTCTCCTGTACTTATTCCGTCTCCAGACTCATCCTTTCCCAAATGTCCCCAGACTGCCAGGAGACTATTTATATCTTGAAAAATACAAAACTTATAAAATATTTCAAGCATAGAAGTCTAAACTAGTTTATAGTAAAACCTGTATACCTATCACCAAGCTTTGCTAAGTCTTAATTTGTCAAATTTGCTTCATTTTTTAAAGAGATATTATTTATTTGAGAGAGAGAGAGAACATGAGTGGGAGGGAGGGATAGGGAGAGAGGACAAGCAGATTCTCCCCTGAGCAGGGAGCCCAATGCGAGACTCGATCCCAGGACCCTGGGATCATGACCTGAGCTGAAGGCAGATGCTTAATTGACTAAGCCACCATTATTATTATTACTATTATTATTATTATCTATTTATTCAACAGACAGAGTTCACAAGCAGGCAGAGAGGCAGGCAGAGAGAGAGGGGGAAGCAGGCTCCCCGCCGAGCAGAGAGGATGTGGGGCTCCATCCCAAGACCCTGAGACCATGACCCGAGCCGAAGGCAGAGGCCTTAACCCACTGAGCCACCCAGGTGCCCCACCCTTATTATTTTTTAAAAAGAAATAAAACATGACAAATATAGCAAGAAGCACTGGTATATATCCCTCTGTCCCCTTGCCCTCCCTTTTTTCCCAGAGAGGACTATATTTGTTTATCCTTCCTGTTTTGGTTATTATATGCTTACTATATGTGAATTTTTATATGTAACACATTTTTATATGTAACACATGTGTTCTTATGAATTTAAAAATTTTCACATAAGTGGTATATGTACTGTATTTATTCTGCAACTTTCTGACTTAACTGAACATTGTATTTTCGGAGTTTAATTATAGCAAAACTTGCCATTTCAGTAATTTATTTCAATCTTTTTACTTTAGTTCAGTCATTTAGTACTTCAATATTTGAATGTACCCAATTTGGTTGTCCAGACTTTTGTGATCACATTGAGCTTTTCACCTTTCACCATTATAAATGATATGACAATTAATATTCTGACCCATGCTTCCTGCTACAAATTAAAAGTTTTTCTGGACTATAGCTCTGAAAAATGGGATTGGTGGGGCACCTCTCCCTTAACCACATGTTGTCTCACTGTTCTGTAAAGTGGTTGCTCTGATACACATTTTGTCCAGCAGTTTTCATTCTCTTGTTCAACAGCTCTGTTTACACTTGGAACTGTCATTGTTTACTTTTCTTTTTGTCACAGTGTTGGGCCTATAATAGTATACTCTTGCCATTTTAATTATTTTCTCTAATTATTAGGAAATATATATTACCTATTCGTATGCTTATTGGCCAGCCAAGTGTTATTTCCTCTGAATTGCCTGTTCATATCACCTACTCACTTTTCTGGTTGTTGTTGTTGCATTGTTTGCTTTTTACTTAATCTTCTGTTGGCTATGTGCATTGCAAATTTCTTCCCCCTATGATTTGTCTTCTCATTTTGTTTATAGTGTCTTTTGAGACGTAGATGTAATGTAACAAAATGTATCAATTTTCTTTACTGTTCTTGATATTGTTGTGTCTCTGTGTTAATGAAGCACTCCTTTTTTATTTCATAGTTTTAGAAAATTCTCCTGTATTTTCTGCTGAAAAATGCAAAACTTTTGCTTTTTACATTTAGATAAAAACTTAATCCACCTGGAACTTTTTTCATGTATGACAAGGTATAGGAATATGATTTTATTCTTTCCATGCAGATATCACTATCACTAAGAAGGAATAACTCCCTAATACAACTGAATATCCAGTCAATATGAAAATCACCTCATATCATTCATGGTGTGTTTTTCTCTCTCTCCATCAGTCTATTCATTATTCCTTCTATCCATCCATCCAACCATACATTCATCTCACTGATGTGATCCATGAAGACCCAGACCCATTCTTTTTATTTCCCTGCAAAGGGTCAGAGGCTTTCTGGTTGGAGATATAATTTGTGTTCTGCCTCCTCTAGGCTTCTTTTCTCTGCAGTCTTTACCTGGTTCTCCATCGTGGTCTGGGCTTCTGGAGTTGGTTTTGGTAGGTTTGGGTATTATTTCCTAATTACATATGCATTAATGATTGGTAAATTCCAACTCATAGTTATGCTGCAGGCTTCGGTTATGGGTGTTTTTATTTCCTTCCCTTGTAGATTTTTTGGGAGAGTATAGAGAAACATTTGGATTTAGGTGTCCCTTAGAATTCAGTATTCTGTAGAATTAGTTTTTAATCCAACCTTCACGCCTCCAAAAAGAGAAACTATTCCTTTTTGTATCTGATTCTTTTCTTTTGGATTCTTTGTCTTCTTTATTGAAGTAAGCCAGTGAAGACTCATGGGTCCAGTGGGGTTGGCAAGGTTATGTTGTGATGAATTAATTCCCACATGAGCTTAGTAAAACAAAGCTTTATTTCTTGATCACTGTCATATTCCACAGGAGTTGGAAGGGAGCTCTGCTCACTGTAGTCATTCAAAGACAAAGGCTCCATCTCACATGATCGTCCACGATTATGGAGGCAAGAGAAAGAGTTGTAAACAGGCTCATAAAACTACTGGAAATGACACTTTTAACTTTTGCTCATAATTTATTGGTCAAAGCAATCATCTAGCTGTGACTAATCTCAGAAGTGAATCAGGAGAATTGGGAATAGTTCTAGTAATAATGATTATCTGTATTTTAGTATATATATATCATTAACTAGACTCTATTTGTTTATGTTTTTAAGGTACAATTAATACACAGTGAAATGAAAAAAAAAATCATTGCCTGATGAGTTTTGACAAATGTGTAAGTCTTTTTCCCCAAACCTTCACCAAAATATAAAACATCAGCATCGGGGTGCCTGGGTGGCTCAGCGGGTTAAAGCCTCTGCCTTTGGCTCAGGTCACGATCCCAGGGTCCTGGGATCAAGCCCCACATCAGGATCTCTGCTCGGTGAGGAGCCTGCTTCCTCCTCTCTCTCTCTGCCTGCCTCTCTGCCTCTGTGATTTCTGTCAAATAAATAAATATAATCTTTAAAAAAAACAAAAAACAAAAAACCAAAAAAACCCACCATCATCACCCCCAGAAAGTTCTGTTGTGTCCCTTCCCAAACAATTCTGACATTAACCTGTAAAGGGAACCCCATCCTGACATTTTTATCAGCATAGAGTGGCTTTGTTGATTCTGGAACTTCATAAAAAGAGAATTGTGTCATATTTACTCATTTGTGTCTAGTTCCTTTCACAAAGGATATTTTTATATTCATCTATGTTATTGAGAGTATCAGTAGTTTGTTTCTTATTATTGCTGAGTGCAATTCTATTGTATGGATATACCACAATTTGTTTATTTATCATCCTATTGGTGAAACTGGGCTTCTCCAGTTTCTAATTCTTATAAATAAAATTTCTATAGACATTTGTATAAAGACATTTTGTGGACATGTATTTTATTTATCTTTATTAAGTACCCTGAAATGGGATTGATGGGCCATAGGATAGACATGTTTAATTTTTTTTATTATTTTATTTATTTATTTGACAGAGAGAGAGATCACAAGTAGGCAGAGAGGCAGGCAGAGAGAGAGGAGATAGCAGACTCCTCACAGAGATGTGGGCCTTGATCCCAGGACCCTGAGACCATGACCTGAGCTAAAGGCAGAGGCTTAACCCACTAAGCCACCCAGGCACCTGACATTTTTAATTTCTAATGACATTTCTAGACTTTTTTTTTCCAAAGATGTCACACCATTTTACATTCTACCAACAATGTATGAGACTTTGAGTTGATCCATATCCTTGTCAACATTTGATATTATCAATCTTTTAAATTTGAACCATTCTAGGAGATTCAATGAAGTGGGATTTCATATTTATTTTATTCCATCTAGAATTTGCTGTGCTTTTCCAATCTGAAAACAAGTTTTTCATCAATTCTGCAAATTTCATTATTAGGTCTTGAAATAGTGCTTCTTTCCCATTTTCCATAGGTTTCCTTTAGAACTCCTGCTAGATGTATGTTAAAAATTTTCATTCTCTTCCATATGTATAACTGTTCTTTCACATTTTCCAACTTCTTATACCTCATTATTGCATTCCAGGAAATGTCCTGAGAACTATCTTCCTTTTCCTATTTTATAAAATTCAACTGTGTCTAATTTGTTGTTTAACAATTTTCTTTTGTTTTGACTCCTTCACCTCTTTTTCCATTTTACAATTTACCTTTTTAAAGTGCATTTGTTAAGTCTCTATCATCCTTACATTTGTTTTCTTTTGCCGAATCTTACTCAGAGTCCATGATTTCTCTGTCTATAAACTTGAGTCTTGATCTCAACATGAGCAAAACCTTATTTGTAGGAATTCTGTATAGCTTGGTTTGTTTACTTTTGCTTTCATAAAGTTTCATGATTTTTATGCTAGATTCCCAAGGATGTCACTGGTAGGGGCATTTTTTTGGCTTTTGTTCCCTGCCCTGGGGTCTTTGGACATTACAGAGAGTATGTGTTTGACTCCATACTTATATTAGGGCTGCTGTAAAGTTAAAAATTCTTGAGAGAGAGATTTTATTCCTTGCTGAGCCTAGGAAGAGACAGTAAACCTGCTTTGTCATCTTTCTGGATTGGTGCTATCCAGTCTATCCCTCTGAGGTTGAAGTCCTTCCAGAATCACAGTGGTATGTGGGATCTCACTTGCAGCTCCCTACCTTGATGGAACATCCTCTCCTATGTCCCTGTCATCATTAGATCCAAATTCCGTATTGCTAGGATTTATTATTCTCTGTCTTCTATGGCATAATCATTACACTAGATTTCAATTCCTTCTTCATTTTTGGGCTCTGGGGTTTTTAATATTTTGCTGAGAGCACAGGTCTGCATTTAAAGAGATATTTATTATGTCTTACTCTATTTTTCTAGGTGTTCATGGTAATTAGAAGGGTTTAGAAAAAGGTTGTTATGGTATATAACCTCTAACTATAGCAGTCAATGATTCCTCCCATTTTTAAATGCTTACACTGCTCCTTCCAATAATAAGCTGAATCTGTTTTGCCTCCTTCTGAGTTTTACCAATAGGATGTGGTGGGAATAATATTCTGGGACTTCTGAGCCAGGATCATAAGAGTTCCATCAACTTCTGCTTTCTTTCCCTTGGAGCCTAGCCACTATGCTATAAGAAATGTAGGCTAGACTAAAGACTGATTAGTGCCCACAGGGAGAGAAGCCCTGGGGGACAAGAGAGCATCTTTGGACATAACAACCCTGGCCCAGCTCTCAGCTAAATGAAGGTACATTAGTAAGCCTAACTGACGTCACGTGAAGAGGAATGAACCAGCTGAGCTATGCTAAATTCTTGACTGACAAGATCATAAGAAATAATAAATTGTTGCATTCAGCCTTTACATTCTAAGGTGATTTGTTTCACAACAACAGATAAGGACTATCTGCCAGAAAACATAAAAGGTCTTTCTCACATGCAAATCTAATACACTGTCTTTGCTGCATCTCATATCCATGGTATAGTAGAAAAAAACAGACATGAACATATATAATTTAAGTATGATCTGATAAATACTGTAATAAAAGCATACAAACAATGCCATGAGGGCACCCAAACCAGCCCTGGGGAAGGGGCAAAAGGCATCAGTCACAAAAATTTGTAATTTTTGTTTGACTAATTCTCCTGTTTCTTTTAGACAAGTGACTATGTCTCATCATTTCTGAATGTCCATGGCCTAGTGTGGTTTTGGATACATAGCTGGCATAGATTGGTGAATGAACTTAATGTGGTCTATTTTGGAAAAAAACATGTCAACCACATTGTTCCTAATCTCAATTGACTGAAGGTATACAATTGATACATTGTTAAAATAGATTTTCCATGACTCAAGATTTTGGCACCCATAACTAAATAGTGACATGGTGTGATTTCAAGTGCCTTAAGAAATAAAACCTCTAGCATTCTTTCTCATCTTTTGGCTAGAGTCTCAGATTTCAATTAAGTTTGCTATTCCTTTAGCTAAGAGCTTTGAGGCTAGCCCAAATACAGCTCTCCATTCCTGGGGCAAGAGTATCTCTTTAAGCTATGATGAGTTATTTCACTGAAATATGGTTGGGTTTTATATCTTTCCAGAGAACTTGTTTAGGTAGAAAAAAAGAGGAAGAGGATATCTTAGTTGTGAAGGGAGCTGCTAAAGATGGTCATTCCCTAACTACAGTTTAGTTGGAGGGACTGGTCCTGGTCCTCTTCTTAAAATGAGAAAGAGAAAAATAGATAGAAGGACGGTATATATCATTATACTTCACATGTGCCCATACATTTGCCCAACAGGGGATGAGTATTCATTTCTCCAAGAGTTTAAAATTTGTTATGTTATTACAAAGAACTCTGCATACTATTTCCATGGGACACATAGCTGTTCTTGGTATGTTGTTTTTTTAAGAAATTATATAAGCTAATTAATTTTTAGAAATTATGGTATAATACAAAAAGTTTATCACTGTAACCATTTTTAAAAAGATTTTATTTATTTATATATATATTTATTTATTTGGGTGGCGGGAGAGCGCGCGAGCATGAGCTGGGGGAGTGGCAGGCAAGGGAGCGGGAGAAGGGAGTCCAACGTGGGTCTCCATTCCAGGGCCCTGGAATGGTGACCTGAGCCAAAAGCTGACGCTTAACTGACTGAGCCACCCATGTGCCCTCTACTGTAATCTCTTTAAATGTACAGTTCGGTGGCATTAAGTACATTCACATTATTGGGCAACCATCAACACCTTCCATCTGCAGAGATTTTTTATCTGCAAAATTCTGTACCCATTATCAACAATTCCCCATGTACCCCCTACCCAGCCGCTGTAAACCACCATTCTACTTTCTGCCTCTCTGAATTTGACTACTCTGAGTATCTCATACAAATGGAATGATGTAGTATTTTTCCCTTTGTGACTGGCTTAACATAACGTCTTCAGGTCCACCCATGTTGTAGCATGTGTCAGAATTTCCTTCATTGTTTTAAGGCTCAATAATATTCCATTATGTATATATATCACATTTCGTTTATCCGTTCATTTATTGATGGGTGCTTGAGTTGTTTCCAGCTTTGGCTGTTGTAAATAATGCTGCTGTGAACATGGGTATAAAAATATCTATTGAAGCCCTTGCTTTCAACTCTTTGAGGGCACACCCAGAATTGTAATTTCTGGGTCATATGGTAATTTTATTTTTAACTTTTGGAGGAAGAGCCAAACTATTTTCCATAATGGTGATACCATTTTACATTCTTAACAGCCATGCATGAGAATTCCAGTTTTACCACATCCTTGCTAACACTTGTTATTTTCTGTTATTTTGATAGTAGCCATCCTACCAATGTGAATTAGTATCTCATTGTGGTTTTGATTTGCATTTCCCTGGTATGTTGGTTTTTAGGACCTTCTTTTCAACATTTGTTATTACTTCTTCTAGAGGAGCCAGACGTCTCAAGACATAGGAAGTTAATGATATTGGAAAAAATGATAATCCCTCTATAGTAGGAAATCAAAATGGATTTTGGTGTCTGATGGTAAAAACTTGGGATATATGTATTTTAATTTTAATACATGTACAGAGAGGCACTGAATTTCCCTTTATGGCCCTTTAAAGACTGGAGTCCCTTGCATGAAGAGGTATGGTGCTGGTAGCCTCCAGGGTGTACGAGAAGGCTGTGGATTTGCTTGCCTTAGGCCCTGGCCTGCAGACTTTGGAGAAAGTTTAAGAATAGCAGGTTACCTGGGTTCTATTTTCAATCCCATTGATTCTCACAACTGCATAGAATTCCTAGCTGGAGAATTTGAGGAAGAAAACAGTTTCAAGGTTTCCTGTTAATTCTATTAGGAGGACTGGGATGCAGTAGCAAAAATCACAATTCTCTCATATCCTGTGAACTAAGTTTAACTGTAAAGAGAATGACTGAAAAACTGAGTGCTCTAGGATCACATTGAAGATATAGATTCTTATTATGGAGCCAGAAGAAAGAAAATATTTATTATGTGCGAAGCATTTGGTTAGATAGGTTTCACATAGGAGTTTATGAGTTATGTATTACTTTGTCTTATTAAAAAAAAAAGGTTAGTAATTTGTCAAGGTCACAGAACTAATTAGTGCTAGAAAGAAAACTAAAATCCAAGTTCAATTCTAAACCATGCTACCTCTGGAAATGTCTATTACGCACTGGGCATAATTATGGTTATTTTTATTTGCTCCCTTCAATGACTGAAAAGAGATCATCTTTGCAATTCATAGGTTAGGTTATTTTGGTATCCTTGGAGGTATTATGGTATTTTCAAAGACTCTAAAAACAACCCAGTTAAGAAAGGATGCTGATTCTGACATGCTGCTTATTAAAAAATGAATAGCTGGTTGTTCCATGATTTATTTACAAATGCTTGAGCTTGTCCAAATCACAGAAGTAGACTTGGCATGACCTTGTTTATCAGAATCAGGGGCCAGGAAATGTAAACCCCAGAAAAATTAGGATTTTTATCTTTAAAACTCTTTGTGCAGGGAGTTGAATATAATAAGGCTGTGCAAGCCAAGTGGTAATTATACCACTGTTTATGAGTTTCTGTTCTAATACCATTTTGTTTACTTCACTCACATGTTGACCAAAGAAACACTTAGAATATATTAAAAATATAAACCCTGCCCTACAATAACACTCAATTGCCTGTCATATGATGACAATGCTCAGGGGCACCTTTTATCTAAGGATTTCACAGTGCTTTGTATGCTCATTAACTCGCAGCCCATCTGTTTTGTTCCATTTTATAGCAGAGAAATGGACGTACCACGGAAATCACACAATATGTTGGTGCAGTAGCTTAATAGAGACATTTGCAGATTCTGAGCATTCAGCCTGTTCATTCTTAATCTGAATTCACCAGATATGGTGAGCAAGGAACATGATAGCTCTACCAAATGCTTTTTATGTATTAACTCATTTATACCTTTAAGAATTCTATGAGGTAGAGCTTTTATTATCAGATGGAACAATTGAAGACTAGAGAGGCTAGGTTATTTGCTGTTAATTTATAGTAAGTATTGGAGCTTGGATTCAAACTAGGCAGAGCCCAAGTTTTTACATATTTCCTCACATTGCCTCTCAAGATAATGGAAAGTCTTGTACCTTTAAATATATTGGAACTTACTGATTCTAGAGAAAGCAGTCAATTTACTCTGACATGTATAATGTTATGGATCAGTGAATTAATCACAGTCCTCCAGAGAAACAGAACCAACAGGACATATGTGAATACAAATACATAAATAAAGAGAGAGAGAGAGAGGTTGATTTTAATGAACTGGCTTACATGATTGTGGAGACATTCAGGGTTTGTTAAGTCCAAAACTTCAGGGTAGGTGGGGAGGCTGGAGATCCAGGGGAGGGTTGCAGTCTGAATTCAAAGGCAGTCTTGGCAGAATTTCTTGTTGCTTGAAGGAAGTTAGTCTTCGTCCTAGTAAGACCTTCACCTGATTGGGTGGGGCCCACCTATATTATGAAGCGTAATCTGCTTTACAAAAAGTCCACTGATTTAAATATTGGTCTCATATAAAAAAAAAAAACACATTGATGGAGACATCCAGAATAATTAAAATTATTTTTAATAATTAAATAATAATAAAAATTAATTAATTAAAAAGATTTTATTTACTTATTTGACAGAGAGAGAGAGAGAGAGACCGTGAGAGAGGGAATACAAGCAGGGAGAGTGGGAAAGGGAGAAGCAGGCTTCCTACTGAGTAGGGAGCCTGATGTGGGGTTCAATTCCAGGATTATGACCTGAGCCGAAGGCAGTCACATAACGATTGAGCCATCTAGGCACCCCCAGAATAATGTCTGATCAAATACTTGGATACCATGACTCAGAAAAGCTGACCCATAAAATTAACCACCACAATTAGATAATACCAGGGGGGCAGTTTTCCTGATGATTGCTAAGCCCTCATCTGATTCTCCAGTCAGAATAGGGCAAAAGTTTCAGTTTCTGTATATAAATTAGCACTTAGGGCCTTGCTTTTATAACCTCACGGGCCTTTATAACCTCATGGGCTGTGTGAGGTAGAGGGCTATTCCAGGACTGTCTGTTGTTGGCCTTACTTATCTTGAGCATACTATTGGGGATCTGACCCTGGTGTCAGAGTCCATTTTCCCCTCCACCAGTCATTTTTCATAGCTCTGGGATATGAACGACCTTCACTGTGGATTATCTCAGTTGTCTGATTCATGTATTGGTACTCTCTTCCATTTGACCTTCCCTCAGAGACTCACCTGAATTTGGTTTCCTGTCTTCTGTGGTTTGTTCTCTCTACTTCTCAAGGTGACTAACCCAAGAAATCTAGACATTCTAAACACAATTCCTAACTTTCATGGGAACAAAGGAAGCAAAGCTAAATTGTTAACTCTTTTAAATTTAGGTCTTCTATTTTAAGCCTCCCTGGGGTTCATGCTGGGCACTTATTGGTTGTGCAGCAAGCAGATTAATGTATTTATAACTTTGTTTGGTTAACCCCTTTGGCTTTTTATTTCCTCATCTATAAAACTGTGATAATATTAGCTGATTTTTCAGGTATATTGGTAGGTACACATGAGAATATTCACTGTGTAATGCCTTGAAAAGTAAACTTTTCACGTGTATGTGACATCTGTACTTTCTAGAAGCAGTTCCTTGCCTATGGCTCCAAAGCAGTGACTTATACCTTGGTCACCAGAACAGTCACAGGGGTACATCAGACCACCCAGAAGAAAGAAATTCTGACAATTATAGGAAGATGAGGTGGTCAGAGGGAACTAGTTACAGCTTGGGTAAGGTTGGGGGTAGGGGTGCTGCTCTTGGTGCCCCTTACGTGGTATGTTACAGGTGCTAATATTTTGCTTCCATGGAAGACTGGCTCTGTTCCATGTATATGTGGACATATTGCCTGGATTCTATTTAGGAACAAATAAAACTAGTTAAGAAATTATGGACATTTGACTGGTACAAATGGAACAAGAGAACACTTACAAGTAACATTGCAAGAGTATGAACTTGAAATCCTATTTCTTAATGCACAGATAAGGGATGCATTTAAGTTGGCCATCACAAGTTCAAATTTATTAACCATATTAAATGGTTCCATGAGAGATAAAATAGAGCCAAAAATTATATAGGAAAATAGCATGGGAGAAAAGTCCAATGAAAAATTCAAAGGAGGCACTGACCTATATATGCATTAAATTAAAAAGTCAACACAATTAATATTTGTATTTATTGAGCAGTCAGTGCTATACCAGATATTGTTCTAGGCTCATTATATGTGACAGTTCATTCAATTTTCATAACAATCACATGAGGAAGATGAGGAAACTGAGGCACAGAGAGATTAATGCTTTGCCCTATGTCACATGGTTAGCAAGAGGTAGAGTCAGAAGTTGAATCCAGCCAGGCAGTTTGACTCCAAAGCCTATACCTTTTTTTTTTTTTTTTTTAAGATTTTATTTATTTGACAGAGAGAGGGAAAGAGAACACAGGCAGGGAGAGCAGCAGGCAGAGGGTGAAAGAGAAACAGGCTCCTCACTGAGAAGGGAGCCCCATACGAGGTTACTGTCCCAGGACCCCAGGATCATGACCCAAGCTGAAGGCAGATGCTTAACTTACTGAACCACCCAGGTGCCCTCAAAACCTCTGTTTTAACCAGTAGGTTAGATTAAGGAAAGTGTTTCATGAATATCAAAGGTCCATACAAAATCAAGGTGTTACAGTCATGATTAGGACTAGAAGGTACATTAGAGATAATCTCTCAGAACCTTCCTCTTGCACCTAAGGGAACAGGACTGGTAAACTGACCTGCCCAAGATCACAGGTGAACTCACTTGTTGCATGTGCCCCATCCGTGTTGTCAGCACCCCGTACCACCCTTACCCTAGTATACTGGGAGCTTGAATTCTAACAATTGTGTTGCAATTCTCTTTCCTGCCAATGCCGTCATAACATCATTCAGTGCATTGAAAGAAAGAAAATATTGGCAAACCAGAGAAGGGAGTTAGATAAAGAGTAGCAAAGGGACAACAATCTCTCCATGACTGAGCCTGCTTCTTGGAGTAGTGTTAGTCCTAAAATCACCTAGTCTGTGTGGCTTCCTGACTGTGGGCTTGGATGAGCCACATTGACAGACTGGCCTCCCACCCCCACCTCCCTCCGCTCCTTTCCAAGAGTCGTGTGTAGAGAGGTCTCCCTTAAAGACTGCTTTCAGTATTTGTTTTAACCATCATGATAATGTTAAATGGAGAGATGCTAAAAACGTTAGTTTTTAGTAAACTGACTTTACTCCAGAAGTGCCTTCGTATCTTAGATTAACTCCAGTTCCAAATCCCAAATCATGATTTAAAGAACGTCCTGATTAGGAATAACTTGGATGTCCCTGTGTCTCCCCGGCCTGTGGGAATAAATGAGATCCCTGAAGTGTTCATGTCCATGTTTTACTGACATGGTGCTGGACTCCTTTCTTGGACAATCGCCCAGCTCCCAAGACTTTGGTGGGTCTCCCAAAGTGTTCCACATGTGTGACACTTCTTGACATCCATGCTCTGTGGGGCACAGCTGTGCTCTGCAGGGCAGCCATCCAGGGCTGGTGGCTGTCCTTTAAGTGTCTGGGGTGGAGGGAATAAGACTATCTATTTCTCAGAATGAAGTCCAGACACAGGATCCCAGAGCGATGTCATTTGGGGGCCAGTGAGTTATGGGATTGGGTACAGCAGCCTCCTCTCTGCCAAGAACAAGCTTGTGTCCACGGCACTGGGTAGGGGTGCTATCCTCACTCGATTCTAAGAAGTAGAAACTGAAAAAAAGTGCCCCCCTGAGTCCATGGAACCATAGATGGTGAGGCACAGGTAAGTTTCCAGGAGTCTGAGAATATTCCTGCGATTGTGTAAGAAACTGAGTGTTGTAGATGCATATGTAAATTTTTCCATGGAGGGGGTCTAATACTTTCAGCAGATTCTCAAAGGTGTCCATGAGCTGTCTCCACCCCACTCCCTAAGACGGTGTTGTCAGGTTAAGCTCCTCACCCCAGTAACTGTGTACTCCCTCCCTGTTCCCCTCACCCAACTTAGGTAAGTGAGAGAAGGCTGTTTGTTTTGCTCTGCAAATAGCTATTTCTTTCAGCCCTCTTCCCCCTACCTCTGAATATGCTCAAATATTCCAGAACCCAGCAGAAGACTGTGGATCTGAAAGACATCTTTGCTACATGAGTTTAATTAAATTTAGAAAAGGTAAGTTTGCACATTTTATTGCCAGTCCTCCTGCATTTGTAGCAGAGGTTGTATTACCATTTTAAAACAGCCTTGGGGGAAAAAAAATCCTCTCTCTTGGAGAGAGTGACAACTTATTCTGGGGAAATAGTGGTAATGGAGAGTGTTGATTCAATTAATTTTACTGTCTATCTGCATCGCCTGGGAACAGGTAAAATAACGAAATAAAATGGTAACATTTCATCTTCATGATTCCCCACAATCAAGTCAGGAGGAATTTAGTAAATTGTGGAAACCACTGTGTAAGGGACAGTCCAAAGAATACTAATGAGATCTTGAGGTTCAGAAGCACACCTACTATGGTTCTCTCTGAAACCAAGCTCCAGTGGGATATGGGGGCATTGGTAAAGCAAGAAGCACGAGATGGTCCTTGACTGGGGGGTACCCTATAATAGATAGGTGACAGTAGGAGGTAAGGGGCCAGTAGGAAATTTGGGAGGAGGCATTAGCTCTGTGGGATCCTCATTACTTCTTTAATTTACAAGGATTCTTACTGAATTCCATCCTTTTCCTATTTTTTTTTTCCTCCAAAGTGGCTCATCTAATTGATAAATGGCCTGTTTGTCTTTTCCCAGAATATCCCATTTCCTTCAAGGTGTCTTTGGGGATCACAGGAAAATGCTCCCCACTTACTTGTGGGGACAGCAAGACCACAGGCTGTCTTGTTCTTTGGGCAACTATTGAAATGCTTCTCATCTGCCTCCCTGAGAAGGAAATGAAAAGTGCATTGCATTCAACAGTTGCTGAATGAAGATTTCCTGCAGCTATTGTGAATAGACCAAGTACATCCGTGGTTTCTGCAGACCATTTATTCACCTTAACTTAAGCACTGTCCCACTTCTCTGAAAGGACTTCTGATCTTCAGAAAATGCCAGATGCCTCCCGCCCCTACGGATTCAGACTCCTTTTAAATCCTCAAGTTCCAGTGTTGACGAAGAGCTTAGTTAGGCTCGCTACCTGTGTTTGCTTGTAACAAGCAGCATTTTACCTACTTTTCTTTCTGAGAGTGGGCAAGAAGCCTGTGGTTATGAGACACAGGGTGGGGGACACCTGCAGGAGATCCCCTGGGAATTTGGTCCCCAGAAAGCCCCACAGTTGAGGTTCCACATGACCTGTGACCCTGAGCTCCTGAGCCGTGCACATCCCAGCCGTTCTTTGTGACGGCCAACCCTGCTCACCCCCTCCACATCCGCATGTTCGCAGAGGATGGTTCTTAGCTCTCAGGTGTGAAGAGAATGAAAACACGTGGGGGTGGGGGGCTGTTGAGCTCTCTTCAGTGGCTCGTGTGGGCAGAGCTGCATGACGGGAGAGCCAAGACTTGGAGCCCTTGCTGAACAGAATTGCTTTTCTGTCTGTAATGCGTGTTTTTCAGCCTTGCTTTAGTCAGTGTTGTAATGGATGCAGGAAAGGGAGTCACCTTACTTCTCTCAGAGATACGCATGGTTGGAGCACAAGGTAATCAGTCATCAGTAACACCCCTAAAGGAGAAAGCCCTTTGCCAAAGAATTTATATCTGGCAAGCAAAATGGGGCAAAATTCAAAAGAAGCAAAGAGAAAGTAGGGCAAGCACCCACTCCTTCTCCGGTCTCATAAAATGCAATCTCTCTCTGTTGCATAAAATATGATTCCAGCTCTGCTGTTGTCTCCAGCACCAGCAAGTATGCATGGCTCTGTGTGAGGATACCCAGATGGCTCACTTTATAGGATCTGATTATGAGGACAGGAGGTCTCAGAGCAGAAATCAGATAACATTATCACGTGGGGGTTGGCAAAATTCACACTCAGTAGTAAGTACATAAAGATCGTTTATAACCTACTTGAGACTGTTCAACATATGTCATGATTCAGAAACGTCCATGACTGCTTAGATTTAGTATCTTTAGTTATTATTATTTATTAAGTATGTGAGTTCAAGGGAAACTGGGTGGCTCAGTTTGTTGGGTATCAGCCTTTGGCTTGGATCAAGGCACTCTGCTCTGAGGGGAGCCTGCTCCTGCCTCTACCTCTGCCTGCTTCCCCCCTGTTTTGTGCTCTCTCTCTTTCCCTGTCAAATAAGTAAATAAAATCTTTTAAAAAAGAAAAAAAAAACAGTATGTGGGTTCATTTTTCCCAATCCTCATTATCAGCATAATATAGCAGAAGTGACCTAATGTACCCAAATACTGCTTTTTGATGTGAAAACCTTCCTAACTGACCTGAATCCAATACACTGACAATTTCCTATGGTGATTTTTGGGGTAGGTTGTGGACATTTTTATAAGTTAAATTATTTTGCTCTAGCATCAATGGTCAACAGATTACTCTGCACTGCTTCAAGAATTTTCTATTTAGATAAATAATTTTAGGATATTTACTTCCAGAGTTTATTCCTTTCAATCAGAAATTTAACAACACATTGAGAACATTCTCCCCTCAGATTTCATAGTGCCATCATGCCGGATGACGGTTCCAGCGGTCTGTAGGTGCACCCATGGGGGGATTAGACCATATCAGAGGAAAAACAGGACATTGTTTAACAACATCCTAAAATATCCTCTCCTCCCCCACCACTTACGTACCTCAAAAGCTGGTTTGTTTGTTTTGTTTCTTGGGCTTGGAAGATGAATTTTGCTCTCAACTAACAGTGATAGGAGGCACCCAACTCCTCTTGCCTTCATATTCGCGGTTCCTCTTTCCTCTTCAGCTCTAAATGATTACTGTATCTCAAGCCTGGCTCTTATTAAGACCTGGATAGTTTGTTTATTTTCCTATCAGTGCCCGGGACTCACCACCTGAGATCCTGATTCAGCTGATGTGATGCTGAGACCATGGCTCTGATAGGTTTTTAAAATTAATTAGTTAATTAATTTTTTTAAAGATCTTATTTGAGAGAGGGAGAAAGCATGTATATGAGTGTGGGGGAGGGGCATAGGCTGAAGCAGACTCCCCACTGAGCAGGGACCCAATCCCAGGACCCGAGATCAAGACCTGAGCAGAAGTCAGACACTTAACTGACTGAACCACCCAGGTGCCCCAGCTCTGGTAGTTTTTGAAACATCCTCAGGTGATGCTGAGTCAGGATGATGTCCTCTAGATTAAACCCATCTCAGCATTAATAGAAATAAAATTCCAGTTAATATAAACAGACGCGTAAAAACAAACCTAGTATCTGAGACTTTGCTCTCTGAAGGTCGCAGTAATCTCCTTCAGTACCAGGTGGGAATCTCGTTTTGTTTTAGTATTTTCCATATAGTGTCTGGCACACGATGGTTTCTAAAATGAATTAAGAAGATGATTATTTATTTTAAGCATTTTATTTTTTAAAAAGATAGATTTATTTATTTGTTTATTTATTTATTTATTTACTTGAGAGAACAGGGCAGAGGGAGAGGGAGAGTCTGAAGCAGACTCTGTGTTGAATGTGGAGCCTGACATGGAGCTGGATCTCGTGATCCGGAGATCACGACCTGAGCAGAAACCAAGAGTCAGACGCTTAACTGACTACACCACCCAGGCGCCTCAAGAAGATGGTTATTTTTTTAAAAAGATTATTTACTTGTATGGTATTAAGTGATTTAGCACATGTTCAGACGCCATTTCAATGACATCCTCAATGTACAAAGCCGATGCAACACCTGAAAGTAAGAAAGGGGAAACAAAATGCTACGCTGGAGCAGCCACAGTAGCGGTCCCAAAGACTAAGAAAGGTTCCGGTCTCGGGCTTCCCGGGAGCATCCCTCAGGCTGCTCTGGGAGCTGCGTTCTTGCTTCGCACACAGTTCTAACACTGTGTGGGCTCTGGTTCCCCAGTCCCAGAAACTTAGGAGGTGAGGAATGGCTGCTTTGCAACTTGACACTAAAGAAAACGACATGCCAAAAAAGTAGACAGTGGAACTCGGAGAATATTGTCGTCTGCGACTAGCTAGGATGAGAGCAGAGAGTTCTCTGTGCCCAGCAGCTCCGGCTCTGGGCCCCTTAATTCCTTCTCGACCGGACTCACTCGTGCGGGTCACAGCGCACACGCGGTCTGGGGAGCTGGCCCAGGTGAGGGCTCTCAGGGCCCTAGTGAGCATCTGCCTTGGCTGACTGCGGGGGCAGTAGAGGTGGCCCTGTAGTGGCCACAACTGTGGCGGTGGTGGTGGTGGCGGCGGCGGCTGTGGGGGGCCCAGAGCGCACTGGCTGCTGCTGCGGCTCTGCTTCTGTGCAGTGGTTTTTGCCGCCTAGAACGCTTCATAGTTTTTAATGACTGAGGCCGTCCTTCAGGTTATTTTTGCGACCTCATAGCTGTCTGGTCCACATCATCTTCTCCAATCCCTCCTTTTTATTTCCACTGGAAAGATCTCCCTAAATGCAAATCTGATCATCTTACTCCCAATTAAAATCCTCTAATGATCCCACCAGCTACAGGATTTCATCCAGTCGTCGGTGCCAGGTTCTCCATCACTGATCCTCAGGTAACCTCCCAGCCAACCCTCACTCTTCCTGCCTCTCATCTTTAGAGCGAGGCCCTGCTCCGTTTCCTCCAGACTCTGTATCGCTTTTGTGCTTCTGTGCTTTTGCTCATGTTGTTCCTTCTTCTGGAATGCTCTTTCTTCTTATCATTTGAGCTATTCTGTCCTCCAGGTAGTTTTCCTGGGCATCTCCTCCCTCTGTGCCCCAGCCCACCTCCTCTGAGCTAGTTGTCATTCCTTTGCTCTTATTATATACAACATATACATTTAGATGTGTATATATATTTCTTTTTTTCTTCTCTCACTATATATTGAAGTACTCTTCTATGTGTGGCCTCCACTCTCCCCTGCCCCCTTCTTCTTAGCATGTTAAGCAGCCCGAAGGCAGAAACCATTCTTACCCACTTACTGTCTTTCCAGTGTCTGAACATCAGCCATAAGTGGCTGTTAAGTGGCACTAAACTGAACGCGCTTTCCTATGATATTACTCATGTCGTGTCTCAGCAGGAACCTCTGTAAGTAGTTCACAACCTCTGTGTTTCTACAAATGGTTTCCAGGACTTGGACATGAAATTGGCTGCACTCAGGCCGGACAGAAAAGTCGGCCAGAGGCCTGGGATGAATTTATTACTTAGTCTCTGTGGACTCAGTTCCTCATCTGTTTCTCACGGATTTGCGGTTCCTGCAATGGTGTCATACCAATAATATGACCACTAAAAATGTACTGAACACTTATTATAATTGTTTTCACTTGATCCTTACAGTAAAGTTTGGTTTATGCCAGGCAAGTAATATCCCCCCTATTTTAGAGATGAGGATACTGCATCTTAAACTTGCTTAAGGGGACATGCCCAGTAAGTGTAGGCTCTGGGGCCCGTTATTTGGGAATTCTGATTTTTAGCCCATTGTTCTTTCCATAACTGTAGGATATCTTCTACCTATGTGTCACCAGGGACAGTTTTAGTGGTGAACTTGAATCATCCAGAAAGAATTATAGCCAGTATATCATGCTCTAAGAAGGGAAGACAATCACTAATAACTTCTAGAAAGCGTCTATCTAAAGATTTAAATAAAACCGAGGCATTTTGTTCCGAAAGGACTAAGATCCATGCATGTGAAAAATAAACTTATGTTGACACGATTTCCTGATGTATAAGTCAGGTATTATGGTCCAAATTTTAGTACCATAGTAGGCTTCTTAGAATCATGAGATAGATTCCTTGAAAGGTATTCTGGAATGTTCTCCTATGTTTGTGTAAAGTCACGCATTCCTAGTCCATAATAATAATAGGTACATTTTAGAGATCACATTGCAAGCCACCTCAGTAATCTTACTTTTCTAGAATGGCTACTACAAAGCTAGTCTGAGTCTTTCAAATACACCTAGAGCCTCTCCTCTCTTCTTTCTCTTCTTAAATTAGAGGTATTTTGATTCCTCTATTTGTCTCGAATCACTAGAATCACACACTACAGATGATTTGTTTTGGTTTTGTTTGTTTTGCTTTTAAGTAACAGTTAGATGTCGGATTTTGTTTGCAAGGGGAGAAAAAGAAAGCAGATTGATTTCGAGGGCATTTGAAAATCTTTACTTTTTGCCTCAAAGTATTTGGTTGTTTGGAGATGGAGTTCCTTGGAGCTTTAGCCTGGAGTTTGGTCTACTCAAGGTAGTCTTTGGAATGTTAACTGCTTTAATGTGGACTTGATGTGTGGTGCTGGATAGACCCAGGAGTCTATTGGCATCCTGAGGCCAATAAAGATTTCTTCGATTTTATGAGCCAGATTGTTCTCTGTCTTCTCCATGTGACCCCAGGGGTGGGGAGAGTGGGGGAGGAGCGGGCCTGTTTAGGATGCAGTTTCTGGGCATCACTCCCATCCTCTTAAATAATAATTTTGGGGGATGGGACCCAGTAATATACATTTGAACAAACTCCCCAGGTGATGCTTCTCTGCACTACCCTTTCTGGATCTATATTCTGCATTGTACTTTGTACTTCAGTGAAAACTCATCAGTTAGTTTAAGGTTTTTTGCCTGTAGACAAAGCAAAATAACCCCCTCATTAAAAAGTCTTGCTTTCTGGTTGGAGACCAGTGGCATTTTTTTCACTCATGCTCAGTGTTCCACTTCCAAACTGATCTCAGTGCTTAACTGCTCAGTGTATTGATGGAAAACAGGTTCACCCATGTTGTGCAATGTAAGCGTGAGAGTTGAAGCTAGCTTTTTGTTTTAACGAAGATGTGAACTTGACTCCCAGCTATCTAGAGTGATACTGCATCTCAGGAGAGCCTCCTGTTACCAGAAGCTACAAGGAGGAGCCTACTGATCTTTGTCTCTGAGAGTCAGAAATCAAAGTGCAGAGGGTTTATTCCCTAGAGGGTTTTCCTATTTATCGCCTCAGCTTCTATGCAAACATTGTCTCATGTGCCACCTGTTTATATTTACTAGAAAGTGAAACAGTTATTGGCATCCAAATAATGAATTCTCTTAGGGAGAGTGTATGGATAGTATTCTGACTCTTTGTCAGGAAAGGGAGGCTGCATTTTACATTGTCCCTTTATCATTTGAAACTTTGGGGCCTTGTATAGGTTAAATGCTGTCAGGGACTCTTCAAGGAAATTTTCCTAACTATTCCTACTTATATAGTATGTGTTCTTTTCACATGCAGTTCTTCCTTACTGCCTACACTGCAGAGAATAAAACATCAGATAAATATGCCTGGGATGGTGGTTCTCTGATGGAGGAAAAAAGGAAGCCTGCCTTTTCTTTCAGTTGGTGCCCTAGTCACCAAACTCTATATGCTATATATAGGGCAATACTTATGCTATAGTAAAAATGCAATGCCAATCAGCAGTGAGAGATGAATGCATTTTGAGCTTATAATAATGTCATTACTTGAAATAAATAGGCACCATCTTTCACAGTCAAAAAACAAACGAGCCTATGTGAACCTATGCACTGGTCATACATTTCCCAAAGAATTGGTTGAGCAACAACAGAAGAGCCCAGCACATGGGAGAGAGGTGGTAAGAATCTATGTGAGAGGCATTGAGAATCATAAACCTCAAGATACTATTCACTGGGACACCTCGGTGGCTTTCTGGGTTAAGTATCCTACTCTTGGTTTCAGCTCAGGTCGTGACCTCAGGATCATGAAATCAGCCCATCTCAAGGGCTCATGCTGGGCTCTGTGTGGAGTCTGCTTGTCCCACTCCCTCCTCCTATACTGCTCCACTTCTTTCTCTCTCAAATAAATAAATAAATAAATAAATAAATAAATAAATAAAATCTTTAAGAAAAAAGAGGCTATTTACATTAGTTAAGTGATTGAGTATTTCTTTTTTCAAAGTAACCTAATTGCAGTATTCAACATGCCAGAAAAAAAGTTTTTCTCAAGGCAGGAAAAAAGTCTGAAATAACACTAAAGCTCTTTTCTTGCTTTTGTTTTTATAATTAACTATTCTTATTTGTCATTTATCACCCATTTATTTTTCAGTTATAATTTCTTGGATTCTTGTGAAATTGTGTGTTATTGTGTGGTGGAGGTCATTTGTTTGCTTATAATGGGACAACTGATTATAGTTACATGATTCTGAAACAGCAACATGTGTTCTTTATAGAAATTCAAATTCTACCAAAAATTAAAAACAAAATGTAGAGCCATATGGAAATCTACAACTCAGAAGTAACTTCCATCAGTCTGGATAACCACATTTATCAGACATCTCTCCATGTATGTATGCCAACATACAGGTATAGTTTTAAAAATTAATAATGGGTGTGTTCATATTTAATATGTTGTTCTGTAACCCTTTATTTCTCCCACTTGGACACACATCATGGACATCTCTTCATGTCAGTAATTACAGAATTATGTCATCATTTTAATTTTTTTAAGTAGGCTCCATGCCCACTGTGGAACCCAACACAAGACCTGAATTCATGACCCTGAGATCAAGACCTGAGCTGAAATCAAGAGTTAGATGCTTAAGTGACTGAGCCACCCAGATGCCCCATGTCATCATTTTATTTATTTTTTTTAAGATTTTATTTATTTATTTGACAGACAGATCGCAAGTAAGCAGAGAGGCAGGCAGAGAGAGAAGGGGAAGCAGGTGCCCCGCTGAGCAGAGAGTCCAATGTGGGGCTCCATACCAGGACCCTGAGATCATGACCTGAGCCGAAGGCAGAGGCTTAACCCACTGAGCCACCCAGGTACCCCATCCGTGTCATCATTTAAATGGTTGTGCTATTTCCTACCACATATGGGTTCCATAATTTATTTACTCGTTCCCTATGGACGAATATTCTTTCATTATTTTGAAACATATTAGTGTATAAATCCTTTTACATTTACAGGAATAGTATCTTAGGATAAAGTCTTGAACATAGCATTCCTGGGCCAAATGTTATATGTAATTGACATGATGGCACATATTGACCAACCATCCTTCCACAAAAAAATTGAAGCAATTTTTTTTTACTACCAACAATGTCTTCATGTGTCCATTTTCCCACTCTCACTGATACAAGGTTTAGAAATTTTATATATATTTAGTCAACATTCTAGATTTTTAAAATGTTGATTTCATTTGTAGTAAGTGATAACAAACACCTTTTCACATTTATTAAGCATTTGTATACTTTTTTTTTTTTCTGAATTGTCTTTTTGGCCGATTTTCATATTGGATTTTTTGGTCTTTTTTTTCTGGAAGAGTTCCCTCATCCCATTTTATGAGTTCTCTGTTTAATAAGGATACATATTTCATGTGGATTATAAATGTTTTTCTTAGATTTTCTTCTATGTTTAATCCCTTTAATAGTGATTTTTAGTTCTTCACATCAGAAAGATTTTTTTTTTAATTTTTTAGAATGGTAGTAGTAATTTTTTGCAACATAAGGAAGTTTTTTATTTTTTACAACTTGAAACTCTATTTTTCTTATATAAAATATAAGACATAAGTTTCACCCATATTTGTGATATGCAAACACTTTGCATTTACTTTGATTCTGCTATTTTGGTATTACTTTTATTTGAATTATATCCTTATGAGTAGGAACATAAGCTTACAACTAGTGAATTTACTGTTTCTTTCCCATTATTGATGTATTTTTCTGAGTCTAGATTAATGCAAAAGACTCAAAATTGGCTAATCTGAGAGAATTTACTTAAAATTTAAAAATGAAAAATGAAAAAAAATTTCATTTGTCTACAGATGGAAATTTGCATAGTAAGCTATGATTTGTGGTGACATTTTACATGTTTTGTTTTATTCCCTTCTCAGAACACCCTGTGAGTTGGGGACCATGGTATCTGTTTTACATGTGTGAGAAACTAGGGCTCTGGGAAAATGACATGAAATCATTTTCAGACATAAAAACCATAGAACTAAGAAACAGATGATAGGACTTGAATTCATGTCTCTTGAATGTAAATTGTGTATTGTTATTTTTTTTAAGATTTTTAAAAAATTTATTAGACAGAGAGAGAGTGTGCAAGCAGGCAGAAGAGAGAGGAGATGTCCTGCTGAACAGAGAGCCTGCCATGGAGCTCAATCCCAGGACGCTGGGATCATGACCTGAGCTGAAGGCAGCTGCTTAACCAACTGAGCCACCCAGGCACTCCAAATGGTGTATTGTTCTTATTTAATTATCTTCCATCCTAATTTTACTTTTTCACTCTAATAAAAATGAAAAGGAGGTATTTAAGGACTAGCTTGTCTAATCATCTGTAGATAAGTGACTACTTAAAATGAATAAGGCATTAAGATATTGTTACTTTATCCACAAAAGGGTCTGACAACCAGAGGCTGATATACCTTAGCACTTAGTGAGTAGAAGGATACATTGTATTGTCACCCTTGCTTTAGAAATTTTGGCCAAAGAAATCAGGGCAATTCCCTACAGTCATACCCCATTGCTGCTGAGAGCCGGCATCAGGTCCCTGATGAATTCCTCCATGGAGCTAATTACTTGGAGAAAGGAAGGAGGCAGAGATGAGCATCCCCGGTAGAATTTGCTCTTACACTACCCAGCTCTGCTTCAGCCCACCAAGGTATCAAAACTGGTATTTTCCCAAAGAGGCCATGTCAACTCAGGGTAACTGAGGGCCATCATATTAACAAAATCAGGATCTGGTGGAAGGAACACTGAAGAGAGACCAGAATCCACCCACCAAGCCTACAGAGGTGAAATGAAGTCCTTCTGCCTGTTACTAGAAGATGCTCATCCTTATCGAGGGTGTACGTCTTGATGCTGACTTTCTCTGTCAAAGGGTTCCTGGTCACCTCTCCTCTCCTGCCATCATCCTTCTCTCTAATCACACCCCAGGCAGTGGGGGCCCATTTCTCAAAACATCCCTAAACTCAACGTCCTCAGTGAGTCACTTTCGATTCCTGAGCGAGTGTTAGCACAACAGGATGTCCCCCTGATGCTCTATCAGCTCTGTCTCCTTAGCTGTTTTTTTCCAGCGAGAATTTCCATGGTTCCCTTTTGCAGCTATATCCACTGTAGTGTAGTTCTCCTGAAAGCACTTTCTGAGAGAAAAATTCTACAGAAACATAACCATTTCTGCTCCAGAATATAGGAATTCTCTTAGGGCAGAGATGGAGCAAACAAGGGGTAGTATGTTTGGTGTATAATACAAATGAAAATTCAGTTTTTTGCTTTTACAATAGTTTAGTTTTTTTTTTTTTAAAGATTTTATTTGTTTATTTGAGATACAGTGAAAGAGAACACGAGAGGAGAGAAGGTCAGAGGGAGAAGCAGACTCCCTGCGGAGCCAGGAGCCTGATGCGGGACTTGACTCCAGGACTCCGGGATCATGATCTGAGCTGAAAGCAGTCCCTTAACCAACTGAGCCACCCAGGTGCCTACAATAGTTTAGTTTTAAGCAATTTTCAGTGTGGCTGTCAGTAAGGGACACCTGTTACTACATTTTTCCCATGCCTGATCCTGTCCAATGTCAATATATCATTGACTTTTATTTACCACAAGTTTCCTCCTCTGACTATTTGTGAGTGCTTCTAACAATGTGCCTTTAAAATCTCGTTATTTAGTTGTGAATACCCAAGAGGCCACTTCTTTCCTGAAGAATTATGGTACTTGAGATGAAGAGGAATGCTCCTGAGACAAGGGTTACCTGATGTAGCAAGTAAAAATACAGGCTTAAATGTGAATTTCAGATAAACAACAAATATTTAGTGTAAGTACATCCCAAATACTGTATACTTATTTCTGGTACATACTTATACCATGTGAAATATCTTACTGAAATTATTAAAATATTCTATTAAAAAATTATTCACTGTTGACCGGAAATTCAAATTTGTTTAGGTGTTTTATATCTTATCTGGCAATCCTATCTCAGATCTATTTTCATACTCTACGGAGACCAGAGCTGGACTGTGTCAGAGTAAACAGCATATTTTTACCTTTCCCAATAAGTGGAGAAGTAGAGCGGTAGCTTTTCCTCACTAAAAATGCCACACAAAGAGCTATTAGTTCAAATACACACATCTGCTTAGGACTGACCCACCGTGCTACCTCAGAATGAGGGTGCACAAGCTTTATCTGTTTGATAGTGTTGTATATATCATTATCTGAAGCTACCCATGGCTACTTTTGGAGGTATGCATTTTAACTAATTGCTATTCATTTGTACTTCTTCCCTGAGGTGATTTTTCAAAATCTTAAACTATAAATCTAATCAGCAGATTTCTGGGTCTGTTTAAATACTGACATTTAAAAATTTTTGAGGATGGTAGTGAACATTAATGAGACAGAGGATATACAAGAGAAATGAAATATAATCACGGTTGGAGTTCATAATAATAATAAAAAAAACTTCTCCAAAGTATTACATGGAAACACATTTCTTTCGGAGTGTGGTATTTCTAAGCCATGTCCAAAGGTTCAACCAAGGTTTAGTGTTACTAGTATAGAGTTGGAATGACTCATATTAAAACAAGCAAACAAATTCTGAATATCAAACTGGAATTTTAATAAACTCTAACCCTTACCTGATTATATACCTAGAATATTAAGATCAACAATTTTCAAATAGTTGGATAACCTCTTTGATAATGGAAGCATATTGCCAGGGAGCACAGCTGCACTGCCATCCACTGGCCTTAACTTCTTAGAAATGAGGTTTTATGTCCCCTCCTGCATTCTTTTCATTTAAAGAATTAGCATGGTGTGGGCTTATGGTGGGGGAAAAGGGGCTCTGTCATAGCTTTGTTACCACTCCTCTCCAAGTTCTGTAACAGAGTGGTAGATTAAAGATGGCCACAAATTCTTTCCTCTTTTTTACATTGAAAAGGGAGTACTTTTCCTTCCCCTCCAATCTGGATTGCCCTTCGTAACTTGCTGATCAGTAGAACGCAGTGTAAGTGACATGCTGGGACAATTTTATAAGAAGTTTTTTTTTTTTTTTTTTTTTTTTTACTTCCACCCAATCCTCTTGAAATGCTCTCTCTCTGGGAGCCCTGAGTTACTGTGTCATTGCATAAGACCATGTAGCTGGGCAGGCCATGTGTAGAGTTCAGCCTTCCAGCTATCATCTCCATCCAGGCACACATGTGAGTGAAGCCATCTTGGGCCTCCACTCCCCAAGTATTGCCAAGGGACTTCGTGTTGATGCCTCCTCCAATAGAAGAGCCCAGCCAAGCCTGGTTGGAATTCTTGACCCCTGAAATCATGATAGAATAAGATGGTAGTTATTTTAAGCCATTAAGTTTTGAAGGAGTTCATTAAGTAGAGAACCAGAACAAATAGTGATGTATTTGATCTTTACACTTAAAAAGAGAATGAAGTGGAAGAAAAAAGGGGTGGGCTGACTAGAGAAGGTGACGGGGGAGAAGTGGGATAGAAGATCATTAATGCCTCAGACACAAAAGAAAGATGGGCTAGGGATTTAGAAGACTTACAGCAAATTAAAAAAAAAATCAAGAGTCACAAATTTTTATCAGGTTACTACTGTGACTTAGGGCTACACTCACAACGTGAGTTCTTAAGGATTCAGAGGGAAAAGAGCAGTAAAGTCTTGCCTCACGCAGATGCTGTGAACAGTAATGAATAAACATGACAAATGAAAATGCCTCAAATAAGAGCTAAAAATGCTAAATATGTAAGGAGCAATCTCTTCACCTACTGAAAATCGTTCATCAGATGATTTCAAATTGAAGGTGTCTCAGGAGAAAATAACTTTGAAAACACAAACAGAGTTTTGCTTTTTGTACTTTTATTGAAAAGGTACATTTAAAAAAATACACAGACGTTTTACCATTTACAGATTGCAGATATAGATGCTCTAAAAGAGTTCACTCTGTTTTGCTTTATGATATCTCTTGCCCCTGATACCACAAACATTCCAGTCTTGTTGATACCAGTTTAGAAAGGGGGGCACGGGAGCATGACCTGCAACATATTCGGTGAACAGAAAGACAAATTGTTCAGTTATAAATTTTTTTTTATCTTCTGTACATTATTGCATTAGGGAGCCACAAAATTATGTAGCATCATTACAAATGAAAACAGGTTAAAAATGAAGAAGATAATAATGTAGAAATACATGGATTCATTGTCTCCTTGCAGAATACGCACAAGAGGTGCAAAAATGTGCAGCCGAGGGAGCTCTTTTTTTCTGGTTGTATACATTTGCTCAGCAACTCAAACTAGTGAGGAAGCTACAAAATAAGTTAAACAAAAGTAGCAAACAGGTAGTAATTATAGCTATGTTATATGGCTTTCTAGTTCTTTTAAATATCACCAAATAAAACGTGAAGTAAAGAAAATACATTACTTTATCATTTGTTCTCTTAAAGAGAAAATTGAAAGCTACTTTGCTTCCTAACATTGACACAGCAACTAAAAATGTTGAATTCAGACAGGAGATACAGAACTAGTACTACACAGGATACAACAGTACTTGGGTCTAAAACAGTACACAATCCCTGTCGACAATAGTACACCAGAAAAGAAAACGTTATGATCCGTTGGTAAGATGGTATCCACAAGTGAGCACTTGTGGTCATCTAGTTTTGTTCCACACTAGAATGTGCCCCGTTGGATTCCAGAGTTATTTACAGACGTGTGAGGAAGACCCTAGTTTTCAAGTCTGTCAGGAAAATATTCCTTATCGTTTCTAAGCCAGATCACACCCATGGAAAAGGAGTCGGCGAATGGCATATAGATACATTGTTTTGTTTTGTTTTCTGACCGATACATTTGCAAGAAACCAATTATCTCAGAGACACAGATCGAGTGGGGGAGGGGCGGGGGTAAAGCCTGGGCTGCTCGGGTCCCCTACGGTGGGAGCGGTCCCTAAAAGCACTCTTGAGCCTAGTGAGCTGCTAGTCTTTGGAGTCGGGGCTGGGGTGGTGCGCCGCCTTTGGTGGCCGGGGCAGGTGGGGGGCCGCAACACGGAAGGCGCCCGCCACCGCACCCCGCGGGGCCTTGCTCCGGCGGCGGCCCGGGGCGCCGGCCGTCAGTAGGGCGCGAAGAGGATGGAGGCGGGCGTGGCGCGGATGGGCCCGTGGCCGGGCCGCAGCAGCGCGGGGGGGATGGCTGGCGCCTGGAAGAGCGACGTCGACGGCCGGGGCGGCAGCGACAGCGCCGACGACACCGCCGCCGCCGCCGCCAGCGGCGAGGACAGGAAGGCCGGGGCCAAAGGCTTCATCATGTCTTTCTGGAATGCGAGTTTTGCCTGACGGAGGGAGAGAACCGGGGCGGGGTGGGGAGAGGGTTTTGAGTAAGCACCGCGGACGGCTCTTCGCGACCCGCGCGCTCAGAAGTCAGCTTTTAAAAGATCGCGCCTCTCCGAAGTCAAGAAATTATTTTCACTGAGCTGGTTCTCAGAGGCTCGTGGCATACCTTTGCTTTGATTTGTTTCCGTTTCGACTCTTTTTCTGGGGGTCTTTGCCCCTGGGGACTAGGACGCGGCAGGGGGCAGGGGCGGAGCCTCTCTGAGTAGATACTAAAGCTATTTTGTGCCGCTTCTTCTCACAAAGAAAAAGCAAACGTACCCGACGGTTTCCTGCTTAGATAATGGGGCTCAATTTACAATTCTGACTACTCCTAACCCACAGTGCAGCGTAGGGAGAGGTTTTCTGGGCGGGGGTGGGAGGGGATGCGGTGGGCGGGGGATGCCTGACCTCCACCTTCTCTCTGAAGAGCTGCGCTGGGTGAAGTAACTGGGGTTCGGGACGTGAGGGCCCTGGTAAGCGACATGGAAACAAAGTCAGTGCGCTCCTGTCTCTCTGGCCACTTAAAGAGTATTCCCTGCAGCTTACTCAAGTTTCTGTTGTTGGGAATGATCGTAAGTGTGCTAGAAGTGTTCTCCTTTTAAAGGAATTCCAAGGTGGAATCTTCCTGTGAAGTAAGAAATCAATCCCTAATTTCTCTCTTTTGCAATCAGGAGACGCTTTGCACATTGGATTTGTTTAATGCAGGTAACACCTGCTTGCAGCATCAGATGGAGGCTTTGCAGAAGCTGGGAGCATCGCCTCCAGCTGGCCAATCCCACTTCAACCTCAAATGGAATGCCAGACTGGGCTAAGTCCCAGGGAGATTATGAAATCCATCCATCTGGGTATTTACATGACATCTATTGCTGGCGCCCCTGGATATTTTTGCAAAGAAACTGAAAACAGCACAAACTGAGCGCAGGTAGGACAGGCTGAATACCAACATGCCTGCTAGACAGGTTAAGAGACAGTAATACAAACACCCACTTTACTTCCCGGAAAAGGGGGGTGAAAGGGGAGTGGAGGAGGAGGAGAGGGAGCGTCTCTAGAAGGGAGGGTATTAAATAGATGGAGTTTTGTTTTAGGAAGGCTAGCCCTCTTCCCAGGTTCAACGTATTCCAGGATTCCTCAGGATTACTTGTCTTTGTTCCTGAGCCTTTATTTTTCTTTATATGTTAAAGAAGGTAGTCTTTTGAAAAGGTCTTGGTAAAGAATGAGGTATTAACTCTTAAAGAGGTTCAGTTTCTCTTCTCTAAAGCAGCTTGCTTCAAGGTGACCTATAGCTGGGATTACTAAACCTTCCTTCTAAGCTTCTGTCTGAGAGGGCTATTGAAATTCAAAACCTTTCAGGGCCAGTTAGTCCCCAGGCCCTCCTAACCCACAGTCCTTAAGGTGGACCCACAAAACAGGTGAGCAGGTGAGGTGAACTTACTGCTAAAATGCTTGGGCTCCGCTGGAGTTTGTTGTAAGGGCTGTATTTCGGCTTCAGTGGTTTTCCTGCAACTCGATCCTTATGCCTTCGGCTAGAAATGTGCTGAAAAAGGTTGGATGCATTAGCTGAATCTAGATGTGAGCTTTACTTTATTCCATGTAAAATGTATTTCCTAAATAGAGGTAGTGGGTTGCTCCATTCCCAGTTCTGGGTCCGCAGGTCCAAGGCGGTGATGGTATGACCACCTTGCTCTCAGCATTCAGACCTGCTCCCCACCCAGTTGTAGTGCTTCTCTTCCTCTCCTTTCTCTGGAGTACTTACCCTGTTTGGCCCATTTTTACCATCGTGACTGATGAGTCTGTCTCCCCAACCAGATTTTGGTCTTTGAAAGACGGGCTGAACATCTTGTCTTCCAGAAGTTCCTGCTCCACTGACTACAAACTCCAGGTTGAATTCTGTGCTCACCTAGCCCAGATCTGACGTATAATAAAGATGCACAAGTATTTGGTACTAACTTTTTCTTCCATAGCACCTGCACATCATATATTGTATACATCGTAGAAAGATTAGTAAATTTATCTGTGAGCATAGTGGGAACCATTATATAGATTAGTTACACACGCCAGTGGTGACCCAAACAGTGAATATTAATTCAAGATACATTACCTGCTTGAGTTGAATTTCTGAATTAACATGAACATCACAGATCTCACAATGAAATGTCTTGTTCTGAAGTCCTGAGCCCTTACTGCCATTCTGCATCTTTAACCTTGATCCAGGTCTAGGATAGGACTTAATTGGACCAGCCCCGTTACGAGCTTCAACCATGGTCTTGTGTTTAGAACCTAAGGCAGCAAGAGACATATAATAAGTAAATAGCTATTTAAGAACCGAATAGAATATATGTATAGCTCTGTGTTTTCTTATCCTTGAGAAGTTTATCTTCAGGCTGAATTTCTCATTGCTTTAAAAAAATCACTTTACTGCTGATTATAAACACTTTTTATTTATTATAAACAATCAGGCTGATTATTCAACACATTTTTGTGTAAAAAGGGGGAAACATGAGTATATTATGAAAAAAATATGTAAAATATAAAGAAGCATAAAAAAAATAAAGATTACCCTGTATTTTCACCACTCAGAGATAACCATGGTTATCATTTTATTTTTTTCAGGTTTTATTTTGTCTATATACTAAAAATATACATATTTTCAAAATTGGGATCATACTAGTTATATATGCTGAAAATTTCACAGCAAATCATATACTTTTTAAAATAATTACACTTTAATGACTGAGTAATATATTCTCTCTGTTGGATTACTATAGTGTATTCGACATTACCCTACTGAGGGACTTTTAAATTGTTTCCCTTTTCTTCTAAGTGTGATGCAGTGAATATTGTGCGTGGATATTTGTCTTCATCTCTGTCACTTCATCGTAATGAGTTTTGGGAAATATTAGATGCTTTTGAGAAAATCAAGAACAGAGCAAGTTTTATCTCCAATTTGCTTTAAACTTTTGCCTTGCTGCTTCCAAAATTATTGTATCATACTTTTCTTAAAATCACTCCTTTGAATCAAAGCAGAGAAGACAATGAACAAACCAAACGTTTGAACAACAAAAGATATGGTATTCTGCTGGGAAAAGTTGGGTTTTGTTATAAACACTATTTAAATTCAAGTGATAGCTGCTAACCTGTGTTGTGTGCCTCTAGCTGTGACAGGGAGTTCACAGCCACTTTGCATAGTGAACAATACAGTAGTTTTTTGGCTTTTTCTTCTTCTGATTCAGAAACAGTACCAGGAGCTCCATTTGTGCTCTTCGAGGGAGAAGTGGCGGCTCCAGGTGGCAAGGGTGCTGTGCCAGATTTGAGGAGATAGGAGCCCCCTTCAGAGCCTGATGGCTGACTGCAACTGTTGACTTTTAGCTTCCCTTTGTCTTCTAAGAGAGATGCAGAGAGATTATATTGAAGCTTCATATATCGTATCAACACGTGGAAAATTGACATAGAGGAATTAACGATAGAAAATGGATTTCCACATATAGTTTTAATCTCCAGCACAGACTTTAGTTCATTGAACTTGATTGAAAAAGAACTCCATGCCATCAGTTTCCAATATCACCTCACCCTAAGATTATGATGACTTATGAAAAATGACTTTTTTTCCTCCCACTGGTAGCAGGTAATTTTCTGAGATCCTTGAGTTGTAAATTATGCTCCAGGGAAGTTTTTAATGTAGAGGAAAACTAACTTTTTTCCAATACGAGTACATGATATGTTGGTAATGTGAAATAAGTCATTCATCAATGGTAGTTTCATTTGACTATTCATGCTTTCATTATGACATGAATATAAAGTTAAAATTCAATTTTTATACTAAGTTAGCATTTTAACTTTGGGGTTTTGGGATAGAGGTGAAGGAAGAAACATGGTTAATTTTGGTTATGGTTAGTTAAGCTTTTGCTGCTCATTGAATGGCAAAGCAATGTATTTGAAATACAAGACGCAAAGACTTCATTCATTATATTTATGCCTGCCAGTCTAAATTCTAAGGTATTTTTTAATTTTGTTTTGTTTTTTGATAAACTCTACCCCCAACATGGGTCTCAAACTCACAACCCTGAGATCAAGAATCACATGCTCTACCAGTTGAACCAGCCGGGCGCCCCTAAAATTTTAAGTTTTAAGTAATGGACATTAACCATAAGCACAATATGAGGATTAGCCAAATCATTTATAGACATCTTGGTATTTTGATCATGTAGCTCCTAAATGCTTCTAATTCTCAAGGCCCATGTTGCAAGCTATAAGAAGGCTCAGAGTGACTTTAACAGAATTTTACTCTTCAGGGTCCATTTGCTATTCAAGACAGGTTCTGTTCAGTGGTCCTTTGGGAAAGAAACTGGAACTTCTTAGACAACAGCCCAATCCATCACACATTTAAGTTGAGTAGAGCTGGTGCTCTCAGAAAATGTCTATTGATGTGTTGATAAACTCTTATTAAGAGGGGAAGGAAATTAAAACTGAAAACGTATTTGTTAATTGTCCTAGCTAATTTAGATCTGTGTACCATGGGCCTGGATCACCAAGACGGAAAGAGTAGAGGAACAGCAACACAATAGTGTGTGTCTTTTCTGAAGATGGGGCAAAGCCAAAGGGTTGATATGCATCAAAAATAATGGGAGATCATATTTCTACCAGTTTGATTTCAGGATCAACAGTTGATTTCCATTCCTTTTCCTGCACTGGATACATCCAGGTCAAGACTAGCAGGGATTCTATAGATGAATTCCAGATCTGGATGGGTTTGGAATAAGTAAATGCTCAGGTTCCTTTTTTATCCCTGGGTCTCACAATGTACATTCCTTTTCAGCAAGTTTATTAAAACTTCAGGATGCCATGAAGTATGATGGAAAAGATCTTAGACTTTTACTAAACTGACCTTTGTAGTATGTGAGAAGGAAATAAAATCAGTCTTCCTAAATGGTAACAGTAAGTAAATTAGATTGAAGATTGTTTAAGGCTTGGAACTCTCTCATCTCTAAGGATCCTTCACAGTGATTTTACAGTATTACAGAACTCACAGAGCAGTGAAATAATTCAGTAATCTTAACATTTGCCCCTATGGAATTACTTAGTTTTTTGTGATGGAACTCAAGTTATTGCATAGCAAAATCTTTGCTTCAGGCATTTCATAAGATGTTTCAAATAAATTTCACCTAAAGAATCTGACCTGTTTTAGTCATTTACTCATTCTCTCTCTTGTTCGTATTTAATTTATTGTCTCTTATATTGATCTCCCTCATATCCTCTAATATTTATATAGAATGTTAACAATTTACAAAGTGCAATCACTTACATTATCTTATTATCTCTTAAAACAAACTTGTGAAATAGGTAAGATTGAAAATAATTATTCCCATCTTAAAGATAAGAAAACTCAGGCTCCTCAAAATTGAAGAATGTCCTGCAGATTAGTAGGTGGCATAAATGAGCATGATGTTTTCTCTAACTGTTCACTGGGTAGTATATTCATCTTCCTGTACAAAGGGTGGACTTCATATGGCATTAACATTATAAACGGCATAGAGTAGTCACTGCAGATGTGGTAAAGCTGTTGTTTTCTTTAGTTTTAAAGCATATTTGCCTTAAATGAAAATATCTAGCCTATTCAATAATCATCTGATTCAGAGAAGATGGACAGAATTATCTTTTTCTCTCTATTCTTATTTAAGAAAAATTAAACATTTCCTTTCCATATCTTTTTTTTCAAAAGAGGTCATTTATTCATTAACAAATGCATGTTAACAAGATGCTAGATGCTGACAATGTGCTAGACACGGAAGAGAATAGTGACTAAAGTGGGTATAGACTAAGAAAATAGAAGTATAGCACGGAAAATGAGACAGTCATTCAGAGATCTCTAATTTATGACAGAAACTGGTAAGAGGCATGGAGCATGGAGGAGGAAATAACTAATTCTGGTTAGGAAAAAAGAGACATTCTTCATAAATGAAGTTATATTTTGGCCAGGTTTTGAAGGTCAGCTTTAGAGAAGCATAGGAGGAGGTGACGAGTAGAAAGTGAACGGTTGGAGGTGGAAACACGAGGAAATGCTTAGGTGTTAGAAAGGGTGAGGGTTGCTTATTGAATACCTGCTAGCTCAGCATAGGTGATGGCAACAGGTATAATGAGAGATATTATTATAAAGGTGAGTTGAATCAGAAGGTGGACAATATCACAATATCTTAAAACTCTTAAGATGGATAACAAGGGAAGCATTTTCCTTTAAAAATATTAAGTGATATGGTATGTTTACATAAATTATGTTTTACTTTTTATCCTCTAGATAGGCCAGAGTCATAATCTCTGTGAATACAGGGATAAATTTTGACCTTGAAGACGTGTAAATGGTTCCATCATATTCGGGGAATTCTGCCATTGGATTGATACCAGGTAGTCAGTAAAGCAGATTCTAAAATCACCAATGCAATAATGTATTTGAACTTTGGAATTCTTTCCAGATGTATAAATTTATAAGCTTCAAAGCCAAATTTTTTAAATTTCTCTTTTAATTGTTTTATATTGTTATCAAAATCCATCCTGTTATTTTTGTTTCTTTTGGCATTTTTTAAAAGCCTCCTTATTTTGTGTATTTGAAAGTTTAATGAATGTACTGTTTACTTCTGTTTCTTTTAATAAAGATACATGTCATCTGGAACTTCTGGTTCATGTGAATTCCATTTTCAAGTACCCCACCTAGTGTTAATTAGCAGGTCTTCTGACAGCCTTCATTATTTTCTGATTACTCAAATGCCTTCAGGTTTTATCCTACAAGACTTTGAAGCAAAATTTGCTTAGCTATATCAGAATTGCCCTTTAAAACAAATATCTGTAATTTATGCCTCCAAGCGAATTTAATTCTTCAAAGTATCTGTCCTGGAAGGTTCCACGTTGATTTACTTATTTTCCAAAGTTCTAAGCATTTTGAAAACCTCCCATTTTAGAACTGTTTTCATATCTAATCAATAAACCAAAATCAAAACTTATTTGTCACAGCTATTTTTTACTCCAAAACTTTACCCCATTTAACCCACCTGTTCATCAAACTTAGCACTCTATTCCTCAGACACAGCTCCAGAGGACTAATAAGCTAACACAGAAGATGAAGAGAACATGCCAGGGGTTCTGGAAGCAGCTTTCAGAAACTAATCCTGTGGGTAACTCTAGAAGACTGATGTCCATCTGTATGTCTTAATTTAAAAAACAATCAAAGAAATACTATAACTACATTGTAGATCTTATAGTTTGAAGTAGAACTTTGGAAGCTATAACCAGTTTTTATGATTCCACTTACAAAGTTTACTCTTCAGTTTAATGTTACTAAGCTTTTTCTAACCGGGTTTCAATGGTTTAATAACAGATACATATGTTATATAAAAAATTTGTGTTCAGTGTAGAAAATAAAGTTAGACATTTTTAAAAAATCACCCATGATTCCATCGCCTAAAATAACTTTTTTCTGTAAAGCACCAGATGGTAAAAATATATTAAACTTTGTAGGTCATACTGTTTCTGTTGCAACTATTAAGCTTTGCCATTATAGCAGGAAAGCAGCGACCAACATGGCTGTGATCTAATAAAACTTTATTTACAGAAATAGGCAGGAGGCTGCCTATTTATGTTTAGCCCACAGGTAGTACTTTGCCAACGTTTGACCTAGATTATTATAATGATAACTTACTTCACACTATTTAAACAATAATATATGTGAATAGACAGAAACAGGTGAATAGATATATATGAATAGATGGAAAGATGAGGTCACTAATATTTTTCAATTAGCAATAAATCAATATCTTTTCAGGTCAGTAAATGCAGAGTTGGATCATGATTTATAACAAATGATATTTACTTATATGGGTGTACTATAATTTATTCAACTAATCTTCTTTGATATTTAGGTTATTTCTGGTTTGCACTTTTACATGTTAAAGATACCAAAAGGCAGTTTGGTTGCCTCAGAATGAAGGACACAAGCCCAAACTGAAAGCAATTGGCATCAAGTATCTCAGCATCTTAGAATAAGTCCCCAGGGAAACCCTCAGACACAAACGTGTAGCATTTCTATGAGGAAGTAGAACTTATCCTGTTACCAACATCCTATCACTCACTTCCTAGATTATCTAAGGATCAGAGGACTCACTGACATCACGAGCTTCTGTCCTGATTGGATGCTCCTCAATCTAGCCAAAGTAGTAAAACCAGAAGTACATGTAAGAAAGGACACTGGCATTTCATTTTTCAGTCTGGCAAGTTCGGATGTTAGTTATCTGCCCCTCATACCAGTAGGGAAAGTAGGGAAAAGGAAGGTTGGGGACAGATGAGCTGGACCAAAAATGGTCAGAAGTTGAGGGACCTATAATCTCACTTTGGCATATCAAGGTTGAATGAGTTTTCTTTGGGTCAATAGGACGTCTTGAAGGGCAGTCAGGCTTAATCCCTGTTACTGATAACTGACAAGAAGGCTGAGCATCAGGACCCTGGCAGCAAAGAGGCAGAGGAGTGGACTTCTCTGGTGGTGGGACCTACAGAAGGACTAGAAGAACCACATGAAGACCTTACACATGGTCCTCCCGAGAGAGGAAGAGTCTGGACACCTACCATGCAGAGGGCATCAATGACTGTCATTAAGTACAAAAACATTTGTCCTTTCTTCTTTAGTTCCTACTCCTATCTGTAACAATTGGAAAGGGCAAGCACTAGAAATTATAGGATGGGGAAGAAGGGAAGAGTAGACAATGCCCCTTCCCATGGCCCAAGCTGAGACAGGAAGAAGGAAGTGCTCAGTTGGATAAGAGCTTTAGGTTTCAGTAAGACCAGACTTTCTGATATCTGATGTCTTTGACGAATGAAAAAGGGACAGTCAACAGAGGAAACAGGCAATCATGTTTACTCCACTGAATTCATAAATTCAGTAAGCTGGTTTTATAAATAGCATTGTATATAACATCTCTGTATACTTGCCTAATAATTTCCTCAGGACCTAAACTCTGAAGGGGAATTACTGGCACAAAGGGCACATATGTTTTTGAACTTGTGATGCACATTGCCAAATTGTGCCCCAGAATGGTTACACAATACTCTCAAAGCTCTCTGTCCTAGAGTGTGCCAGCTTCTCTGTATCTTTATCAGCTGAAGTATCCATTGCCTTTGCCAATCTGACAGATGAAATATAATAACTCATTACTAATTTGATTTGCATTTTTATATCGAAAGGGTTGAATATCTTTTCATAGGATTAATGATGATTTGTGTTTCAAAGTGATATTTTTTAAAAAATTTCTTAATTCTGAAAGGGAGCAAACTTTTGAACTAAATGCATTTTTGACAGTTAAAAAAATTTTACCCATAGTAAGAAGTAAACTTTACCATAATAACAAGCTTTCTTTTACACACAACTAGTACTGTTGTTTGAAGCATGGTTCTAAGAAGCTGAATTCTGAGCCTCAGTACTATTTAGGGAAGTATGCTTTTATGTAAAGCAACAAACTGTCCTAATGATTACTCCAGGAAGTTTTATCTTACAGTGATAGAAATAACAATCATAATCCCAAGTCAATGGCTGATATGAAATGAAAACTCACTATAGACCAAGCACTGCATTAATAACTTCTATTCATTATCTCATATATTTTTCACATAAATTAATGTGGTTGTTACTGTTACTATCTGCACCATTTAATTTCATTTTTTACTGAAGTATAACGTATAAACTGTAAAGTACATAAAGTTTAATGAATTTATACATATGCATACATTTGTTGAACAGAAGATATAAGACCTGTAGGAAATACAGGATGCAAGATACTGATACACAAGATATAAAGCTGTAGATGTTTCCACCTTTCTAGAGGGCTCCCCTGAACCTCCAATCAGCTGATACTCCCTCTCCCTCTAAGGTAACCACCATTCTCATCTCCATCAACTTAGATCAGTTTTGCCTATTTTTGAACTTCACAGAAGCCAAGTGTACGGCTTCTTTCACTCAACGTGTCTATGAGATTCATCCATGTTGCTGTACATAGAACTTTGTTTCTAAGAGCTGAAGAGTATTCCGTTGTATGACTATGCCACCAGTAATCTATTTGCTATTGATAAGCATTTGGAATGTTTTCAGTTTTGGGCTATTTTGAATAATGCTACCATAAGCCCATTTATATGTGTTTCTGTAGACATAGATACTCATTTTTGTTCAATGTATATACATGGGAGTGGAATTGCTGGGCCATTCGCCATCTATCTCCTATCTGTCTACCATCTATCTCTATAAAGCCTTAGTAGAGTCTAGAGACAGTTTTCCAAAATGGTTGTGATTTATATTACTGCCAGCAATGCATGAGAATTCCAGCGGTTGTACACCCTCCCCAGCACCTGTCATCGCTACTGTCAGTCCTTTTGGTTTTAGCCATTCAAGTGGAAGTGTGGCAGTGTCTCAATGAGGTTTTCATTTGTATATCTCTACTGACTGATGGTATTAAACACCTTTGCCTATTTTTATTGGCCAATTATATGCCTTCTTTTGTGAAATGCTTGGTCAAATCTCATGTTGTTGTTGTTTTTTAGCCTGAGAAAAGTGCTCAGGAAACCAAGGCCACAATTTTAACAGAATTGTTCTTTGTGCTTTCTGAGGTCACTGAAATATACTGCTGGTCACTTCTTTGTATAATTACATTTTCCTTTTTATACTTAATATTTTATTAAAAAGAATTAGCAACAGAGGCATGCAATGAAAAGACTGCTGGTCAGAGTCTTCCTTGCATTCACAAGCACCTTGTCCAACATCTCATTATTGTTCCAAAAAAACAATGTCCGCATTACTGCTTACCACTTATTAAATCAAGTTAGCTCACTTTCATAAGGAATTCTGAAATCATTCTGTTTTATCTTCCCACTTTCTGAATAATGAGAAATTAATGGGTGTCAGTCACAGTGTGTGCTTCCTTACGAGTTGTGCACTCTTGTGAGAAGTGAAGCTAAAAAGCCTGTGGTGCTTTGTGTCAGACCAAAAAAACAAAAACAAACACAAAAACAAAAAACCCCAAAAAACCCCAAACCCCGGAAACAGTGCAAACCTGTACGCTTGTTGATTGGTGTGCTGTGGAAGACTTCCTCACCATTGGCTTCATTTGTCCCTTCCTTATCTACACATGTGACACAGTAAAAGTGATGGAAACCACCAACTGATGACAGATATTTTTAAAAGTTTAAACTGGAATTGCATTCAGACAGTTAATGGATTTGTGTGGGGGGTGGGGGGGAAGGCAGCAGCACACAATCTGCAATAAAAGATGTACAGATGCTAGAGCATCACTATGTTGGTAGACGCACAAAGAAAGGGGCATTCATTTCTAGTATAACAGGTCTGCACCTGTCTAAAGGAGCAGGAAGAAAAGACCAACATTGCAGATAATGATCAGAAAAAACAGTCAGTTCCCCCTTTTTATTTATTAAATGTTTTCCTGAAAGGTATGTGCAAAAAGATCTTGGAAAACTTGGTAATAATTTGAATACACTATTTAAAAGAGTGGGTTTTTTTTTTCAAATTTAAATTTTAATTAATTAACATACAGTGCAATATTGGTTTCTGGAGTAGAAATCACTGATTCATCACTTACAAACAACACCCAGTGCTCATCACAAGTGCCCTCCTGAATCCCCATCACCCATCTAGTTCATCCTCAGCCACCTCCCTGTAGCCACCTCAGTTTGTTTGCTATTGTTAACCGTCTCTTATGGTTTGTTTCCCTCTTTCCCCATTTTAAAAGAACTTTTTGAAAGCATGGCTCTCTTGGCAATGCAATAACCACATATCCTTATTTTAAAATTTTATAATCTTACAGATTAGATTTGCTTAAATTAGAAACATATATAGTGAAAACTTATATAGCTGAAGAACAGGTCAGTAAATAAGACAAACAAAGAGGAAAAGAGTGATTCTATAAGGGGAATAAACACAGTCAGTCAGCCTCCCCATGGAAAATTTGTCCTTCTTCTTAAGTTGCCTACCAATGTTACTAGCCCCTCATTAGCAAACATCTGGTATATTGTTTCTTACAGCAATGAGGAAGCTGGATGAGTTTGTCCCTGATGTTACCTTTTCTTCCATTTGCCTCTATTTTCTTTACTTCTCTGAGGAAAAGGTGTATGCTTCCATCTATCTATCTTTTATACTTTTTCTCTATTTCCTATAGTTCTGGCTACTTTTTTCCTACTGGGTTCTTTCTGTTTACAAAATGCTGAGATTCCCGTGTGCCATAAGTCATCCGCTGACTTGGTTCATTCCTGGAATCTTCCACCTGTCTTCCCTTTGATGCAGAACGTGAAGTGGCCATGTGAAGTGGGTCTTCTACTTCCTTTCTTCCTGTTTATCCTTACCCACCTAAAAAAACCAATGGTCTCTCTCCATTCTTCTCTTGTATTGGCCCCAAATTCCTTCTTGAAGTGCTTTTCCCTCTAGATGTCCACAGACACTGGCCTTGCCTGGTTCTCCTTCAACGTCAACCACAGTCCTCTTCATCAGCTCCTATTCTTTTGCTTAGTGTTGGCATTCCTCAAGATGGCGCCCTTACCCTCTTTTGGATGTCATATGATCTAATTCACTCTAATAACTTCTACCACATTGACATAGATTCCTAAATCTGTAGGTGAAATTTCCACCTTCCTCACAGGAAGTTCAAGATCCTTTTCCCCTGAGTCTGTGGGACATCTATTTTAGATGTTCCATGGGTATTTCAAACTCAACCTGCTTGACACTAAATGAATGATCTCCACCAAGGGGCCATACCAAGTAGTCCCCTTATCAATCAATGACATTACTAGTTATACATCAGAACTGTCAGCAATGACTCTTAAATTCTTCCTTCTCTTACCCTCTATGTTTAACAAATGACCTAAGTTTATTGATACTATCTTCTAAATATTTCTTCTATCAGCCTTATTCACTCTTTATCCAGCACGCATTTCTTTAGCATCTATTATGTGCCACTGCCTTATTTCAGGCCCTCATCCTTTGTGGATTGCCATTAAACTTCTTTCTAGATCTTGCAACTTCTAGTCCCCAAGCTCATTTCCTCCCTCCTTTCCTTGCCTATGTTCTCATAATCCTCTTCATATAATTATATTTTGATCTTGCATTAACTATAATTTTTCCACAGTTACAGTTATTACCAAGATAGAGAGATTCTTCAGTCCTGCAACAATGTCCTAATTCATCTTTGTGCCCAATGTACAGAAAGCTATAGGTGGGCAATTAGTATGTTGAAATAAGGAATGTTCAATTCAATGCAATCCCTTTTAGCCTCACAAGTAAAAATACCAGAAATTCACTGTTAATGGCTAAATCATAAAGTGAAGTAAATATAGAGAGAACAGACATTTCTGTTGTTGATTATGTAAAATACTTGTATCGTTGTTGAAGATACATATAAGCAATCAATATTTAATGTCATTTGAAGTTGAAATAATTCTCTTAAGAATGGGTCTCCTTGACATGTACTAGGGCAGAGTCATAACAACAGGTACATTGTGTCAGGGCCATTATTTTGATTTGATAAAATGAACAAATCTATAGATTTTACTATCTTCTTTATTAGGAATCCTACATAAGCTTACACAGAAACAATAAGTCTGTACCTATGCCAGAAAAATCTAAAGCACCTGTGAAAACAAAAGAGAATCAAAGTATAGCCTATCCTCTTTGCAAGTAAACTGATATCCTGTTCTCATGGCAAGGTTTCATTCATAGCAACACTGTGGGTCTTAAGTTTGTAGCTAACAACCCATTTTAGCAATGTTGTAAGCAGTCATTAACAAATAACGTCTCAATACATTCATCTGAATTATCAACAGTTACATGATTGATATATTTATGCAATAATATTCTTTAAGAAATTCCAAGTACTATGATTATGCCATTATTTCATTTTCTCCACCGTTTTAGGTAATAGATGTCCATTACTAAAGGTGATATTTTGCAGGCTTTGTATCTTAGTGATGATACTACTCATAGCCTACTCAGATCCCTAAGGCCCCAGAACACTTGGAGTCTTCTAGCACCATTTAGCTACTTCCAAGTAGATTTCCTCATTTAGATTTGATCTAACTCCAGATGTCCCCAAGCATTACCCAGCATAATGCAGACTGGTTTATCTTACAACACCTACTAAGTTGGTTGACTTGCTTTATTAGTCACAGGACTTCTTTGTTGGAAAGTGTCTGATCTCAATGCCTCACTTGGAGGATAAACAGCCAAACAACCTTTGGAAACAGAAAGCATTCCCTATATGGCTTATGTCATTTTGCAGACGTGGAAAATAAAACAGAGTACTGTCTGTCATATCAATACAAGCCCAGAGACACAAGTAGCCAAGAAAAGACACAGAAACTAAAGTTAGTTTTAAGAATTCTCAGAGCACTCAAATATTATTCACTGGGTCAGCTGTGGCTGGTGGGGCCCTTCCCACCTAAGGCTACATGCCTCCAGCTAAAGCCCGGAAACTCTGCCTCTTCAAACACGGTGGATCACTGTGAAGCTTGCTAATTCCTAATTAACTATGTTTATGACTGATTTTCATATCTTGGCCTTTAGACTAATCCTGGAATCAGGGAAAATTGTCTATAAAATTGACTCTACGTTGAATCAGAATCTATATATCCTTATTTTATTATTTTTTGAAAGATTTTATTTATTTATTTGACAGAGAGAGAGAGAGAGAGAGAGAGCACAAGCGGGGGAGGGAGGTGGCAAAGGAAGGAAGAAGGAGAAGCAGGCTCCCTGCTAAGCAGAGCCCACCAGATGCAGGGCTCGATCCCAGGACCCTGGGATCATGACCTGAGCCAAATGCAGACGCTTAACTGACTGAGCCACACAGGCACCCCTCTAGATCCTTACTTTAAAAAAACAAAAACAAAAGCTTATTTATTTGATGTAACTTAGGACCCATGAAAGTCAGGAGACCAATTTTCTTTCTATTTTTTTTTTTAAAGATTTTATTTATTTGTCAGAGAGAGCGAGCGAGTGAGAGCAAGCACAGGCAGACAGAGTGGAAGGCAGAGTCAGACAAAGAAGCAGGCTCCCTGCGGAGCAAGGAGCCCGATGTGGGACTCGATCCCAGGACGCTGGGATCATGACCTGAGCCGAAGGCAGCTGCTTAACCAACTGAGCCACCCAGGCGTCCCGTGGAGACCAATTTTCTAAGTTCAAAATAGTCCCTGTACTGTCTTTTGCCAGACTGAGATCCTGAGTTAGGATATCCCACTCTTTCCTTTTGAAAGCCTGTGTCAGTTGGGGTCTGGCCACTGGGCTGCACCCTGCAGTGATTTTGTGGTCCAATGAAATGACAGTCATTGCCTAGCTCTGCATGACAACTGCCCTGTCGTCCTTCATGCCACTTTGTTGGGGAGCAGAACCTGCCAGTCCCACACTCAGATATAAAACAGTGGCATCTCCAAGTATCTCCCTGTTAAAAGCTGGCAGCCCAACTCTATATCAATGAGCTGGCACGGAGTCTAGTGAACATGTCACTTTTCTAAGGAAGCACAAAAGAGGGCTTGTTTGCTAGAGCTGGAAACTAATGAACAGCTTTCTCCTATTTTGTGTAGTTTTCCAGCCATTTGACTTGTACAATAGAGAAATCATATTTCAACTTCTTCAGGTTGAAAAATTGCCCCCTTTCCGATTTGTCACTGAGAGATGTGAAACAGCTCTTTCTGAGGCAGCTTTATTATGGAAAATAGAATAAGTAACTCCTGTCACTCAAATCAAGTCCCTCAGGGAGTAGGTCCAGTAATGATTCAAAAGCCAGGACTAAGAGTAAAAACTAATTTTCGAGGTAGAATGAGAAGCAAGTTCTTTTCCTTCTAAATGAATGGCCCTTTACAGGGGAAACATTGGTTTGCAAGGTATGAGGAAAAACATGTGAATTCTGCTCCTCACACCTCTTCCCTCTCTAGATGCAGAATTTAGGGGTTAGCTTGAAGCTCCAGGTAGACTGATTAGATAAGGGAAAGGTCAGCCTGAGAGGTATTGAGGACACAGGGTCTTTTTTCATCTTAAAAAATGTATCTTTATTTAATAGAGAAAAATTCTTTTAAAAAATTACTTTCTTCAAATGAGCTCATTGCCTCAGGCTGCTCCAGGGAGACGACTGTGGGCGGCCACTCTTGAAGGATTATGGGGATACTGTCTGTCCTAAGGAGACAGCTGACTTTCAGGGGCTAGACTGCCCAAGTGTAAGAAAGCTACCAGTCCTTTTAAAAATACACTGCTAAAAGCCAATCATACTTTTACATTTTGAATCTAGCATTTGTGCCCAAATTCAATCTGCTGCTTTGTTATGAAATTGTCAAGGCCAACTTTCTCCTTAAGGCCTATCAGTTGCAGGAGAAAGTCTGTTGACCATAGACAGTCTCCTTTTAACATTAAAACTAATGTTAATTCAAGAGACCTGGGCAACCAAAGGGGTTCATCTAGAGGTTCTCATCATCTAGATCCCTTAGGAATACTGTGACATGGGGCCTTTCAGCTACAAAGTTCTTTTCCATCCTGCCCTGAGACATACAATAAACTCCTCAAGTCACTGGAAGAGTCTAGACCACAGGGATCCATGGCACCAGAGAGGTTAAGAACCTCTGTGTTAATGCCCATCACTTCATGCTGCCTTCTTTCTGTTCCTAGCCATCATTTCAACGACGTTTTTACCAACACCCTAAATTCCCTTCCTTGTTCCCAAGAGTCCTCTCAGTGCTTCAGGTATTTAAACTAGGCTGTCTCTCACATCTAAGTCCTGTGGCATACTGGTCCTTCTGATGAATTCCTCTTTCCTTTCTGAAACCGGGGCCCCTGTTTGCAAGGCTACCTTCTTTCCCATCAGGCAGAGGGAGTTTAAATCCTCTGCCTAGGACTTCCTCTCCGTGGACAAGCTCAGCGCCCCTCTCTTTGCATTTAGCTTGTCATTATTTGTTCAACATTTGCTCTTCCAGACTGTATGCTCTCAGGAGGGCACAGCCCAAGTCTGCTTGATTCACTATTACATACCTAGTGCCTAGCATAGTGCACTGTATTCCGTGGGGGCTTAATAAATACATGCAAATAAATACATGCATGAACAAACCATTTTCTAACTTTTGATCTAGTGTATTACCTGCATTTTCATGTTGCTTTCATTTACTTTAAGGCTGCATAATACTGTAGTGAGTGTAAGTACTTTATCGAAATAACTTCCCTGATACTGATCGTCTTGTTTCTACTTTTCATTAATAAAAATACTGCTACAGTAGGCATTTTCAAATGTAACATTTTATTTTTTTTACCTTGTATTTAGGATTATTTCATTAGTATAAATTATAGGAACAGGAATTTACAGGTCTAATGGAATGAACATTTTTATGTATTTTAAATTTACTGTGACATTGCTTTCTAAAAGGATTCTCTCAATTTAAAGTGCCATAAGTAACATAAACAGATATCTACTAGTGGTTTTTCAAAATACTCAAAAAAACTTTTTTTTAAAAAAAATATTTTCTTTATTTATTTGAGAGAGAATGAATAAGAGAAAGCCTGAGAGGGGAGAAGGTCAGAGGGAGAAGCGGACTCCCCAAGGAGCTGGGAGCCCGATGGGGGGACTCGATCCTAGAAGTCCGGGATCATGACCTGAGCCAAAGGCAGTCACTCAACCAACTGAGCCATGCAGGCTCCCACCAAAAAAACTTTTATTGGATATTTAATCTTATGGATTAACCAAAGGACTGGATAAAATTTTTGTTGAAAGAATAAAATAAATAATTTTTCCTTAACTCAAAATGTGATACCTTAATTTCCCACTTAGTAAAAATATTTTCTTTAATAGCAGAGAACCAAAAGACAAACTGTTTTAACTTAAATATGACCATTTTGCTAGATTAATGAGTAAAAAAAAATCATAAAACTATGACAGAAGTTCAAATATTTGCCAGCAAAGAATAAAATAATTTCTATTATGACAAGAAAGTCTAATATTTATGTCTTTTCATATTTGAAGGAAAACAAAGCACATATTTTCTAGAGGCTAACTAGTTAATAGCATACAAAAATTATTTTAAAAAATTGTACACTAAGAAAATTTTTTGCAAGAAGCCAGGAATAAAATGTTTGAGCTGACAAGTTTCTCATTTACTGACATAAATGCTGGCAAGGACTTGTCAGGCAGGAGCGTGTTTCTTATTCTGATCACACTCTCCCTCTCCTGCTCAGTAGCCAACCCTGGCTCCAGGCGGGGCTGCTTCTCCATAGGTAGCACCCAGATTCCTCCCTCCACAAATGGAGATGGGTTGGGATATCCTTTCTTTCAGTACCGTGTTTATGTATAGTGCAGACTGCCGACCTATGAGGTGGGGTAGCCATCTTACTGAAGACAAAGGAAAAAGAGCTAACCAGTGTCCGCTTGCCCTGTCCACATACTAGAGAAGGTGCTACAGCTTCCCCATGAGATTCTTCTGGATGGTATTAATTTAATATATGCTATCTCTGTGACAGCCACATGCAGGATGAAATACCGGGAGCTGTGGAGGCCAGAGCAGATGAGATACATTAACCAGTGGGAGAATGAGTAAAAAGAAAAGACTTTTCCTCCATTTATAGAAATGTGAGGAAGATCAAGAAGGTCCCGATACAACTTTACATGTCCCACTGGGAGAGTCACACTCATCAAGTCTTAATGTCTGGAAGGAAAATGCAGTGTAAATAATTACTATGAGATAAAAGAACAAGTACATAAAAAGGAATGGAGTACAGGTCACTGTTGCATGGAGGCAAGGCATGGAATGATCATGGAATCAAAAGGGCGGAGTTGGGACATTTCTTTGAATAATGGTTGTATTTTTTATGGCTAGCATTTATTGAGTATCTCGTATGTGATAGGCACTGAGGTTGCCATTATTGGTTCATTAATCCTGACAATTCCGCGAGGTAGGTCTTAGCCGTCCTATCTAACAGGTGGGGAAACAGGTTGGTGAACATGATTTGATTAAGGTTATCTGGTAAGTGAGAAGGGGAGCTAATATGTCTGAACTTCAAGCTCATGCTCTTTTTACTATGTTATATGTACAAGGTAGGTAAATGACACTCAAAAATCATACCCTGGTTAGTATGTCCTCATTCAAAGACACTCAAAACTTGATTTCTCAAAAATAAAACCCGTTGTAAAAGATGGTGGGAATAGAAATCACACAACCTTTCTGAGGTGTCAGACGTCTAGAAGTGTCACTTAGTGAAAAAAATATCAAATAACCTTAAGGAAGCAGTGCAGTTAAAGTTATACACCCTCATCCAAAGGTGGCAGAGCATGGGCATGGTAGTGAACTGGGGCTGCCTGGCAGAGAATCTGGGCTGGAAGCTACATTCTCTCTGAGCAACTCTAAGCCACCATTTCCCCTTACCTTCTAGTATCCATCAGAGGACTATATCATTATGTAAGTTAGCATCTATAGGATATTTAGTATATTAGCCTTGGGCACACAATAATCATTCAGTTACATGTTAATTATTAGTAGTACAGGTGTTAAGATAATTTTTTGCATCTGATTCTAGTAAGATTGGATCTGTTTTTCTAGAACAGACTGTAATAGGTGCAGCACAAAGGAGGACAGTGATAGCTGCCCAAGACGGGGGCACCTGTCGCCTTTCATGGATGGCAGCAAGAAGGGATAACTGCACAAAAAGAAAAACCCCAAAACTGTAAGAACATCCATAACGGGCATTTTCATTATGCTTTACATTCTGCCAAGGGCTTGCAAAATCTTTTCATTTGATCCACAAAACACCACTGTGACGTAGGGAGAGCATTATTCCCAGTTTACATATGAGAAAACAGGCTCAGAGAACATAATGCCTTCTCCGGAGTCACGGCTACTTAAAGAGCAAAGAGTGCCACAGTCTGCAGTTGTGCTGTCCAATTCAGTAGCCATGTGTAGTACTTACAATTAAATAAAATTAAATATTCAGTTTCTCAGTAGCACAAACCACGTATCAAGTGCTGAACAGCTACGTGTGGCTCATGGTACTCATGTTAGATAGCACAGATTACAGACCGTTTTCATCACTGCAGAATATTTTACTGAATAGAACTGGCCTATAAAAACGAGGACATCATACTATTTATGTGTGATATTATGTCCAGTATCCACAACAGTGAGCCTGATTCTCGGAGCAAAAAATCAGAGAAGGAGAAAATATTTTATAAATGTTTCTATGAAAAACACTTTAAGTTTTATACCATAAAGCCAAATTTGTGGGGTACAGTGAGAATTGAGCTGAAATTCCCCAAAGTGCTTAGTATCAGTGCCTTGAACACAGAATCTACAAATATTTACTGTGTGATTCTATTTGGTCATCCACCCATCTCAAAAAATATTTCACTGTCAGAGAATTCTTCCTGAAGCAAATAAGTGGGATGTCATAAAATATTTGTAATAATCTTTGTTAAAACCTCAGGGGGCATTTTTGGTGGTGCATTTACAAAATTACTCGATGTACATACAAAATCCTCTTATATTCCCATATCCTGTCAATGCAGAAAGGTTGTAAATAAATGTAATCAAAAGAGATGAATACCAGTTAAAATACGTCTGAAGATGAGAAAATCTTCCAATAGTGTTATAAGCCTTAATGAGGAGATAGTTGAGGTTTTGCTTTTTGGAATGTTTTATAACATATCCCTAGTAAATTATAAGTTAATGGATCCTCAGCAGGTCAGAAGTGAGTCTCAACTTTTGGTTCATTTTCTTAGAGTGATGCTACGGAAATAGTTTTCAGAAGTGGAGAAACTAACAATAAATGCTCAGTCTTATTTTGAAGCAATATAAAATCCTCACAAGTTTCAGAAGTTGGCTTCCCGAGTCTGACAAACACTTAACTATCTAAGAACCTTTAGCCTTGCCTGGCAGGATGCTGTTGTCAAATTCAAGGTGGATGGGCAAAGATGGAGGCAGATTCCATTTTTCAATTGACTTTGAAAGTCTTAATGATATATGTACATTTCATGAAACTATGAGCCTTAGTATAATGGTCTGTTCTTTTTAGACAGATGGGACTCAATTTATGTTCTACATGATTGTACCCCAGAATTTCAGACTTAAGATGTTTGTCATAAATATAGTTAATCTATTATTTTATGAGGGATACTAAATCTCGGCCTCCTGGATTTGGATAGATGTATGCCAAATTTATGATGGCACTTGTCTATAAATGACAGATGCTGCCAAAGCAGAGCACTATCATTTTCTTCAAGTCAACAGCACAAGGTCTTGTTGCCAGAGACAGAAAGGGGAAGAGGCAGTTACAAAGAGCTTGCTGGCTAATCGATGGAGTCCTGTGGCAGTCAGCGGAAATGAGAAGTTGTCATTTGGAAAACTTGGCCCCATTTGTAACAACACATAAAAACTATGAAACACACAGGGGAACCCATAAAAATGACGAGCCAAGGGTCTCTCCATTTGTATCCCTGGCAGAAAGAGTCTTTGACAAAATTGAAAATACACTTTCATAAAGCAATAGGGTAACCAGAAAAAACTGACCTACAGCTTTGCCAGGTAAATCATACTAATCTACTAGTTGATAACTACTTCTGGTTCATGCCCGTGGAATTGCCACAATGCAGAAGCACAATATGGCTGGAAACGAAAATGAGCTGTTCTGAGGTATGCTATCCCTTTTCCTTCCTTCTTTTGTCGTTTCTGACAAAAAGCTCCCATGGGTATGGGCTACATAAAACAATTTCCCTATCCCCAGTGGGAATATTTTATTTTTAAATTTTATTTATTTGACAGAGTACACAAGTAGGCAGAGAGGCAGGCAGAGAGAGAGGAGGGGAAGTGGGCTCCCTGCTGAGCAGAGAGCCCGATGGGGGGCTTGATCCCAGCATGCTGGGATCATGACCTGAGCCGAAGGCAGAGGCTTTAACCCACTGAGCCACCCAGGCGCCACCCAGTGGGAATATTTTAGATGGAATGATTCCAAATGCTATTGAAGCTGTGGACAGACTTCAGGACAAGCCAGCTGGACCCTTTAGAGGGCAGTTCAAGGTTTCTGCCATATTGGGGATGCCCTCCCTAGTGTTCTCCTCTATTTCAGCAAGGATATTTGGCTCTATAATTGTCAGACTAGAGTTTTGAGAACATTTGTCATTTACCCAAAATGAGTATTTTCATTCAAACTTGCCCTGGAAAAGATCTGTAATGTCTAAAGCTTTGTTCTGTTGCAGTTAAATGCTACAGACAATATACTGCATAGAAAATAAGGATTCTTAATAAAACAAAGCCTTAATGCTTCTTTTAGTTTCATAGTTTCTCCTGAAAAATATCAGCAGTCAGCAAGTAATTTAAAAGTAATGCATGGAGGTGAGCAGGAGGATTGGGTTAAACAGGTGCTGGGGATTAAGGGGGGCACTTGTGATGAGCCTTGGGTGTTGTGCGTGGGTGATGAATCGCTAGGTTCTACACCTGAAACTAATATTACACTGTACGTTAACAGCTGGAATTTAAATAAGAATTCTACCTAAAGTAATGTATGGTCCTACTCACTAATTCTTTTAAAAAATGGTTTCGTGATTTCTGACTTTGCCCACTGGGACACTTGTATTTATTCCTAAGGAAGAAAAGTTTAGAAGTAATGGGAGTAATGACATATGTGTGGGTCAGGAAGTCCTGACTTTATTGGGATATGAATGGTGTGACCTTATGTGAACTAATTCGCGTTTCCTTGACCCAGGTTCCTCATCATTACGATATTTTGGGGAGCAGCTTGAAGGTGGTAACCATATATTATTTTTCTTTGTAGCCCTAATATCCAACACATTAAAAAACACACACACAATAGGTTGGAAGCTCTTTGAGGGCAAGAAAATGTTTTTGTGTTCACTGTCGCACCCTAGTATCTGGCAATACACTACATCATTTAGTATAGAAAACAAATATTTCCTGAGTAGATAAATGGATATAAAGTTTGTTGCATGAGTGAATGAAAGATGGATACTAATTTCTGCCCTAACAGTCAAAGGGATATGGAGAGGTTCATACAAAAACACATATGTGACTGGATTTTATAAATTGAACAAATTTAAGGTGTTCCTATTGTTATATTTCAAGCAGAACATGCTGGTTTCATTATCTTTGCTCTTAATTGCATTTATAAATACATCTATAGCGTTTTGAATCATTCCATCTGCTTTCATCTGGTTAGACAGCAACTGATTAAAAGCTGTTTAGTTCTAAATAGCTTTACATACTTTGAACTAGAAATGGATTTTCCCCATTTGATATCTAATTAATTAAAAAAATCTAGTGTTAAGACTAGACATATGGACCATTAGGTTGACTACCACAATATTTTATCATTAGGTTGATTATAAAAATATTTTATTATTTTCAAGAATAAGGCTTTTTGAAGGCTCTGGGCTTTTCTGAACCCGTTACGAGGGGTCAAATGCTGTCACAAAGAGCATTCCACTTGATGTATAGGACATATTATCACAGGAAAGTGTACTGTCATATGGCATTATGACACTTGAACTCCAGGGAGAAATTTGGGTTGAGTGTCTGGCTAATACGTTCCAGCCATCTTCCTGAAGCTGTTTAATGCTTGCTGTGTTTTGACCCTAATTCTCCTAAAGCACATTTCTCCTCCCTCCTACCATGTTTTGAACTCTCACTGATGCATCATTAGAAGTTGGGATGGATCCTGGGAGACCATGAAACCATTTCTTCGCATTTTACATCTAATTCTATACCAACTTCTAAAAGGTGAATGGGACAATTATTTTTATTTTTTTTCAAAGATTTTATTTATTTATTTGACAGAGAGAGATCACAAGTAGGCAGAGAGGCAGGCAGAGAGAGAGAGAGAGAGGAGGAAGCAGGCTCCCCACCAAGGAGGGAGCCTGATGCGGGGCTCGATTCCAGGACCCTGGGATAATGACCTGAGCCGAAGGCAGAGGCTTTAACCCTCTGAGCCACCCAGGCACCCCAGGGACAACTATTTTTAACTGCCTTTAATGAAGCATATTTAATTTTTTTCAATCATGTGGTCAGAACTTCTTACAATCAATGAAATACAAACTATTATTGTTTAAACTAATTTTGTTTACTGACCTGAGAGGAAAAAAAAAGGAAAGCTTGCCACAATACCCTGAAATATTTATATCTGATAGCTCCATTCTAACAAATCTATCTCGATTACACAGATCCAGCTACAATGTGAGCCCCATGGTATCTCCAAATGGATCATAAAATTAAAAAAAAGAAGTTGCCACTTCTTAGAATAAATAATCTGTGCTCTTGAGGAAGAGGCAGAGATCATCTGTGGGTGCCATGTTCCTTGTTGGATACTCTGAAATAACACTTCTCCTTGACTGCTATTTGGTGAATCCCAGGATGCTGCCCTCCTAGAAGGTCCCTCCCTTAACTTCTGGCTATTTCTGTTCCCTCAAGATTTGCCCTCTATTGCTAGGTTACTGCTCCTAAAATATGAGACTGGAAACTGAATTAGTCAACGATATGGATGTTGTGAATCTGGATATCTGAAATCTGGTGGCTGAGACATCAAGTAACAAATACATTCATTTTGATTTAAATGTCTAAAAATCATGTAAATACTGCTTAATACCACTTGATAGGAACTCTTCTTTCAGAAGAGAAAGACCAGTGCTAGGCAAACCATGGTTTTCCACTCTGACTGTTACTCTGATTTTTGACTGACTCCTTAGGAACAGTATTATCTGAAATAAAACATTTGGTCAATTAAGTGCCACAGTCACTATTCCTCTTCCCTTCTCCCTCTTCTTCATCTCTACATTCTGCCTAGACCATTTATAAAGGACTGGTTTTCGTGTCCTCTGTTCTTCTAAGACAGGGACTCTGAGTGTGTGTGTGTGTGTCTGTGTGTGTGTGTGTGTGTGTGTGTGTTTTAAGTGGGCTCCATGCTGAGCTCAAACTCATGACCTTGAGATCAAGAATCAGATGCTTAACTGACTGAGCCACTTAGGAGTCCTCTAAAATAGGGTTTAAAACGAAATAAAAACCAGTTTCCAAAAAATCTATAACTTTGACAAAGCGGAGGGAGCTTTTTAAGGATTTAGAAACAGATAGTCAGCAATAGGTTACATATCACATTGTTTAGGCCAGATTGCCCATCTGGGCAAGGTTTCTAATTTTACAACTTGAAAATTCTACTACATATATGTGGGAATTCTTATTCATTTGAAGGTGACAAAAGAACATATGTATCTATTTAGCAAACACAACACATTTTATTTTTAAATGGTGCCATCTTTGACAACTTTGGTATTGCCTTTGCTGATATCATAGAACAAATAGTGTATTCCATTAGTATTAATATTTATGGAAAGCATGGGGAAAGGAAAAAATAAAGTGAATGATCCAACCAATGAATTATCAAATCATTTATACAGATTTTGAGTAAGGAAACATGGAGAATGAACTAGCCCCAAAACACAGGTGGTTGTCATTACTTCTGGTCCGAGTCTCAACAGTGACACAGTGAGTGAAGCCAATACTATTAAACCAAGTACTCTGGGGTGGATAGAGAAGTGGCAGAGGAAGCAGACAATGCAGGATTAGAGACCACCTCAGAGCTATTGAGGAAGAGATTCTGTGGTTGAGATTTGTTTTCCCCTCTCCCCACTCTCATCCCCTAGGATCATTCTAGATCTCAATTCTCTTCCCTTTTTATACCATTGCCTGGTGTGTCCCTATTGCTTACAAGGCAAACACAAGTGCTTAGAAAGTCTCTTTCATTGAGACCTAACTAGTATTTGATGGTAGGAATAAATGCTTTGAATTGTTTAAACTTTAACATATGCTCATTGGGTACCTTGTAGGTATGAGAAAAGCTGTGATTGTGGCCCAGGCCCCTGATTTTCCATTTCTAGATTGCTCTTTCCTTGGGTCTATCCCCTAGTCTTTGACTTTTTTTTGTACTTCCTTTCTTCTTCCACATCTTTCCTTCTCTCTCTTTTTAAAAGATTTTATTTATGACAGACAGAGATCACAAGTAGGCAGAGAGGCAGACAGAGAGATAGGAGGAAGCAGGTTCTCCACAGAGCAGAGATCCTGATGCGGGGCTCAATCCCAGGACCCTGAGACCATGACCTGAGCCAAAGGCAGAGGCTTAACCCACTGACACCCAGGCGCCCCTTTCCTTCTCTCGTTAACTGTCTTCTATACTTTCATTGATTCTGCTTTCATTGATTCTTCTTAATTTCCACTTTTAACATTTTTTTTCCTGCTCAATACTTTTACTACTATCCCTGGACAAACCCAGTTCCCAAATAATTCATAACTAAGGGGAACACTGAGCACACACAACAGCAACACTGGAACATTTACAATACCTACCAACTGTGCTATTAGCTCAAGACAGAAAATAGGCTGAAAGAATGGAGTGACACTAACTTCCATTGTTTTATCATGTTGTACATAAGTTCTGCTGTGCTTAAGGAGCATAATCCAGGTAATAAAACCTTTGGCAGAGTGTTGTTTCATAGAGGCAACAATATCCTGTAGAAAATGAAACCAAGCAGGAAGTCAGGAGATGATGGATTCTTCCAAACACTGGGTAACCTCCAGTAAATAACTCCTGTACTGTGGACCCTGGCTTGGTTTACCATTTTGTAAACCTTAATATCTGATAGACCTGTGTGAAGGATTAATTAGATAATATACATAAAAAGACTTTGTTCTTTAGAAGGGGAGAAGTGTGATGTAATAATCTAGTATTTATTATCTGTTCATCAGATAACATGATTTAGTGATTCTATCAAACCAAGAATAAATGTTTTTATTATCAAATTTGGCTTAACTCACTCCTACGCTGCAGGGTGGTTGGAACCACCATTCCTGAGACCTAATCAATAATTGTCCCTTCCCAAATAGTCTTTTTGTCTTACCAGGGTTTTTGAAACTTCCTCTAATACTAGTAGGTTTGCTCTCCTCCAAAGCCCTGAGGAGCCACAAGAAAGCATTCTTAAGTCTTCTCCTAAAATTCTACAATGATTTCAAGAACAGAAGAGAATCAGAAGTGTGTGTCTGTGTGTGTGTGCGGGCACGCATGTGCTTCCAACAACACAAAGGTCCTCAAAAAGAGTCAAACATTGAGAAAGGGATATATGCTCTTAGTCACCCTTCATAGACACGGTTCCTCAGTTAGTTACTGAAACACGATTACTTATCTATTTATCCAACCTGGGCCTGAGAGGCAGTATGAAAACCTTCTAAACATCCAATTTTATGGTGTACATGCTAGAAAATGAATTTTTTTCTCTTCTTCCTGAATCATTCAGTTTGAACTTACTTAGAAAAACTGCTGATTCATTGGACTATGAAATACAGACTCTTCTTAAGAGGCATTTCCTGTAGTAGCCCATTTCCAATTATGTAAAGCTCTTCTGCTAGTCAATTCATAACTTTTTAAATAACTCCCATAAAATCCTCAAGCTTACTTATAACTCTGAGGGGAACTCTCCATAGACCTTCAAAAATCAAAATCTTTTATTACTGAACACATTTCCAGATTCACTTAATAATTCCATTTTCAGAAAACATCACCGTTTTGACCCGCCTTTACTGTGGTAAAAGAATATAAAAATGCCTATTAATAAACAACTTTAAGCATTCCTTCACTGAAAAAGTCTACGGCAAAAGACAAACATAAAATGAATAAAAGGTAATAAACTCAGTATTTTAGATCCATTTCTCGATTTTTGTCTAAACACATTATGACCAAGTAGCCTCTACTTACTTTCATGCATATATACATATATATTATATATATATATTCACACACATACACACATATATACTTAAATGTATGTATTTAACAACATGGAATGGTAACATCAAATGCTTAGGTTCCGTGCAAACACATAACCTTTCCTGTGAAGGAAACATATTAATATTATAAAAACAAATCATGGAGAGTAACATGCAACAGCTGAGGAGAGAAGAACGGGGTTGGGGCAGGGGACCCAGAGAAACACAAAGAATGTAAAGAACAAAAAGTGTCATTGACCTGATTTGTCAGAGCTGTTGCCTGTGATTGGAGTGATGGAGCAGCTGGGATTAGCCTTTGCGCTGTCCTTGGAAGAAACCATTTTGGGTTTATTTTTCGTTGCCTCTAGTGCTTTGACCTTCTTGGCATGTTTACTTCCTTTGTAGTGGGCCTCGGCCTGGCTCTACAAAGGAGAACAAATCAGGCTCATTTTTTTGCTACTTACAAACACCACAATGGATGATCATGCAGGAAAATATACATTCAATCGTAGGCACCACGGACATTTACAACTCAGCCCTCAACAAGGTTTTTGGCATTTAAGGAATTGGTAGACCAGTTCCTAAGGGGGTTTTGTGTCTTGAAACCCTCAGTACGGCACAGAGGACCCGTGTCTTTAAAACCCAGACATTATTATGAGTGGACACCAGGGCCAGGGCACACTTCTGATGAAGCTGAGCCTTGTCACTGGTGCCCTCCCGCCACTGCCCGTTGGGGTTCCTCTTCAAACACTGAGCTGGCAGCAAGCTGCTGCCAGTGTCCTTCTACAAATACTCCATTTTGTTTCCCTTCAGGTAAAAGCCGGTTTGCCTGTATCTACTTTCTTCTAGGCTCTGCTGTCTCAGAGATCAACTGATGTAACAGCAAGCTGCTGGTGAGTGGAAACAGAGTTACATTTTAGAGTCTTCTCCATGTGCTTCGGAAGATCCCAGTTCCAATAATGGATAATTTAAGCCACAAAGGAGGGACAGTCCTTGTTTCTAATCTCAGAAGTGATTCTGAAGTCAAAGCAGTTAGTTTCCCAATCACTTGTACTCAAAGCATAGGTGGAACTGTGACTTCAATACCAGATAAAAAGGAAGAAAAGAGATCAAGACAAGTGACTACTAAAAACCTTTAAAAGACAAAAACAAATTACAGCAAAACAAGAAAACATTTAACCAATTTATTGGCATTTGGAAATCTTCTCTCTGTCTAAAATAAGGATTTTGTATTTTGGGCATCTAGCACGAATACACATATTAACAATAGAATCTAAGTATATTTGCTTCAATTTCATTTTGAGTAGACCCTGAAAATAAAAACATGCATTTGATAAAAATAAAAAACCAAATTATGACATAGATTATATGACCTATTAGCTTAGTTATAAAGGTGAAATAGGTGATAAACTTATCATAAAATGAGTTTTCAATACAATTTTTAAAATAATAACTTTTTTAATGTCAATTTTCCTTATACATTTGTATGTACTTAAAGATGATTATATTAACGCTTTCATCACTTTCCTCAACAAGCCGAATACAGGGTGTGTGTGTGTGTGTGTGTGTGTGTGTGTGTGAGTGAGCACATGTGTAAGTAGGTGGGTAGAAGTGACAATGGACTGAACAAGCCAGGTTTTAATTCTATATTTCAACTAACGGTATGAACGTGATTTCCTTAGCACAGAACACTGATCACCCGAGGTCAAAAGCCTTATATTGATGGCATACAGGACCTAACTTCCTCAACATCTTTTCATAAATTTCATTGTAGATCATCATCGACTTATAATTACTCTTAGTTGGTTGGCTCAAGGACTTCTCACACTGTTCTCTGCCAGGTTGGAAAAAATAATGATACCAAGGGAGGAGAAAAATGGAACCTAACTTATTTACTTATTAGTTACCAAGAATGCTTAAATGCAGCTAATATGGATTATTGGATACAAATTAAGAAAATACACAAATAAAAATTTAAAAATTGATTACATGAAGAGATAATAATAGTGACTAGCATTACTGAGGCTCTGCCAAGCACAGTTATAAATGTATTGTGTGTATTAGCTCATTTAATCCTCATAATATTCTGTGTGGTAGGTACTATTATTAATTAGCATTTTACAGAAAGAAAACTAGGCACGGAGAAGTTAAATAACATATCAAAAGTCACAGAGGTAGGTGTAGAAGCCACTTTGTCCATCTGAAATGCTTACATGAACACTCCTATTTAACTGTATGCCCACACATTTACATACACATATTCACTCTGAGCTAACATTATAATTGTAATAAAAGGAAAAACTTTTTTTAAAAAAGGGAAAAATTACACACTGGAAAGCCACACTGCTTTTAATGACTCAGTGAAGATTATGTCTTTTTTTTTTTTTTTTTAAAGATTTTATTTATTTATTTGACAGAGAGAAACCACAAGTAGATGGAGAGGCAGGCAGAGAGAGAGAGAGAGAGGGAAGCAGGCTCCCCGCCGAGCAGAGAGTCCGATGTGGGACTCGATCCCAGGACCCTGAGATCATGACCTGAGCCGAAAGCAGCGGCTCAACCCACTGAGCCACCCAGGCGCCCCAGTGAAGATTATGTCTTAACAGAAGCTTCTATGAGTAGGAAAAATCTACTTCACGGAAAATACTCTCACATAGTATGTTAGGCCTGCTCCTTCCTAAAGAGCTAAGTAAGTCCCATCGTTTAGGTATATAACAATTTCTACATGATATCAGGATACCTAATAACTCGTCTTTCCAAGTATACTGAATATGTGATGTTACTTTAGTGCCCTCCGGCTAAATAAACATATGGTTCTCTAAATAAAACCTCCTAGCACAAGATAAGCAGAGTGTCATTTCCTCATTACAATTTCCTGGCATCACTGCAGAAAGTTAACAGCATCAATTAGCACTTGAGATAAAGATCCAGCTAAGTGACACCTTGCTAGATGCCAAGATGGAAAGAACTCTCCAGAGCCACGATCCACTTTCCTTTTGAGTTCTGGGGCACGGAGAGAAGTGCAGCAAGGGAGCTTAGCTTCTACTCAATGTTATTTGGGAAGGACTCATGGAATAAAGATAGTGGCAGGCACCACTCATTCACATTTGGCATCTTTCCAATTGCCATGTGGTATTCTTGGTAGTAGCACTTTGCTCTCCTCAGTGCTGTATCTGGGGCAGTGTCAACAGCTTCCAAATCCTGGGCAAATCTTCAAGTGAAACTGAGACACTGTTAATAGTAACACGATTAACCTGACTTCATTATCTAGGACTCTTCTTAGTTGAGGAGTGAAAGAAACAAGGACAAGAGCCAGAAAACCCATGAACTAGGGAACACAAATCAAGCCCAATCGACCACGGCTCTTGTGTCACTTCTGAGAGACCTGGTTGACCAAACTGACTTGCTTTACACCTCAGTGACTGAATGGCAGGCACGTATTTGCCTAGCTCTACTGGCCTGCTTTCTGCTTCTCTGCCAAAAGTACTGCTGTGCCCCTAACTGGCAATGGGCAAAGAAACCTCTTGCCAAGAATTGTCAGAATTAGAGAGTTGCCTAAACTACCATATTGACCGCCACACGAGAATACCTCAGGATCTATGCTCTTCTCTCACATGTCACCTCAGTAGCAGCCTGACCATCTTCTGGCAGAGGAAGAGAGTTGACAGGAAATGACATCCTAGAATTTTCTTATTTGTTTATCTCCATGTTTGTTACTACAGCCTTTTGCTTTTCCAAATCCTCTCCATCTCTCAGGACCCCAATGGTCCAAACAAAAAGGAAAAAGAATGAGATGATGTATTGGTTTAAAAATAAAAACGTAACACTAAAAATATCTAAAATTCACTGTGCTCCCATTTCTGATTTTTACCTTCTTTCTTTCTTTCTTTTCTTTTTTTTTTTTTTTTTAAGATTTTATTTATTTGTTTGACAGAGATCACAAGTAGGCAGAGAAACAGGCAGAGAGAGAGAGAGGAGGAAGTCTGCTCCCCGCTGAGCAGAGAGTCCAATGCAGGGCTCCATCCCAGGACCCTGAGATCATGACCTGAGTCGAAGGCAGAGGCTTTAACTCACTAAGCCACCCAGGCGCCCCTGAAACACAACTTTAAATTGTGCTCACCTTTTTGGAAAGAAAAATGCAAACTTACAAAGTGTCTGGGAAGAGCAATGTTACTAGAGAAAGCCCTCAACCATTTATTTACCAGTAGAACTCGTCTTGTTGCACTTAAAAAATTAATTAGAACTCTTCCCTTCATTAAAGAAAGTTCATCATTAAAACTATTGGTGTCTATTTTTGAGCTTAGATTTCAGGATGTTAAATGGTGTTGTACGGGAAATAACAGAGGTCAGTTAATTTTCAGAGAAACTCTATAAACTAAAATGTCAAATAAAAAAGATGTCAAATGAACACAGGCTACACTAACAAGGGGAAAACATTATTATTGTACAAAGAATTATTTAATACCTGCCATGTGCTAGACATCCAGAAAAATTAAAAACAAAGACCTCTACTCACAAGAATGGTTGCAAGGAAAAATCATGCATGCAAATAGCCTCAACTCAGACCAAAGAGTGGAATGATAAAATGGGATGTAAAGAGTAAGAAGGAAGGACAGAAGTTACAAGAGGTAAATCTCTTCGGATTGGAGGTGATCATAGACGCTTCAGGAAAAAGAGGTATCACAGTTGGGGCCGGCTCTGGGGGGCACTGTGGTAGAAGGGGGAGAGGGAGGTATTTCAGGCAGAGGGAACAGCATGTGCTAGGGTAGTGAAGTCCAGTGGACTATGCTGTATTCCTGGGGCATGTTGGCTTCTCAGCATAACTAGGACACAGATAATAAGGAACAAGAGGGAAAGGCCGCTGCATTGTGTTACCCTGAAAATTATCATCCCCTGTAAAAGAACATGTGTAAGAGTGTTCTACAATTAAAAAAAAATGTTCTTTTTGTAGGCATTTTATAGAGAAAATGATTATAAAGTGGGATGTGGCTTTTACATCACAGATTTTATCCTCTGCTCCAAACTATAATCCTGTATTATAACAACTAAATTATTTCTACTGAAGCTTTAATAATTGTTTGAGATAAAAGCATGGCACTTAAAAATACTACAGTTAAACATATTAAGGAAAAAACTAAAGACTACTGAGTATTAGCTAAATAATTATTTGAATTTTTGCTTTAACAAGACTATTACTAACAACGAAAAGGCTGTTTGCATATACTTGCTGCATTGACAAAATCACACACTCTCAGAGACAGAGCTATAACGTATGAAACATAAGACGCAAGATGCAAGAACAAGGCTTACTGAATCCAGAGATGGCTGGTAAGTCTTTCTGCTGATATTTGCCGTTGTAAGGTCTACAGTATCAGTAACGACACACTACCGGCTTTGATATTCATTTCATTCAATCCTCAATCTATTGAGATCTCTTGAAAACAAAGTCTAGACAAAAATTACAACCGATATGAGACTTTAGCATAGAAGGACATGATGTTTTTGCTAATTTCTAGTTTATAGCTAAGTGCAACACTCCAGGTTGCTGGAGCCTGTCCAGAGTTTGTCGCGTTGCAGAAAGCCGGGAGTGAGCAAATGTAATCCCTGAATTCCTGTGAGCCTGGGTTCTGGCCTCAGACTTTCACATTTAATGACTTTACATTTCTACATATGTAGAAAACCCCATCAACTCCAAATATTTCTAGGTGACTAAAGAGAAAAGTAGTGGCTGTCTAGGAAGAAATGATGTGCATGCTACACTGCTAATTCTCTTTGGGTCTAATTTACATTCTATCCAATATCATTAGACAGAAGTGGAGTTCTTCGGCTGCTGCTGCTTTAAAATGCCACTATTTGAATACACAAGCATTACATATATATTTGTTCACATTATCAAAACATTCTCATGTAGGCAAATTAACTCATTTCTTAAAATGCCAAAATCCTGAGTGGGCTTCAAGTTATCAAGTTAATTTTTCAAATGCAGCCAAAGTCTTGATGCTACTGTTTCTTTTCTGGTGCATGATTCATTGGTGGAATTACTTTACACATTGAAACATGGAGAAGCTATAAATGGACCTAAGAACTATGACAGAATTTATACAATGAATTAGAAAAACCTTATTGAGTTTAAAATCATCTGGAATACAGGAAAAGTGTTTTTTTTTTTTTAAAGAAAAAGTTTTTTGTTGTTTTTTTTTTTTTAAATAAAATTGTCCTTGCAGAATAGCCACTGAGTAAAAATTTTATAAATCATTTTCCCAGTGAGTTTTATATCTCAATTAGGTGAAGGTAGATTTTAATTTTGGAAGATTCCCAGCAATCTAAGATTCTTTCCCTCAATATCCAATGATACCCTATGTTTCTAGTTTAGGATTGAGTACAGCAGGGCATTAAAGGGACAGTTAGTTATATGAGCTTGACTATGTCAGCTGTGATCTGACCCCCAAATCCTTTTAGATGAAACCAAATCATGTCATTTCATTGAATTCTGCTCTCTCCTGTTCCCTCCTTTTTTTTTTTCAAATAAGGCCATAGTTAAAAAACGACTTACCATATATATGTGTCAAGGTAAAGTTTGTCCCAGAATATTAATTTCCAAATTCTATTCATGAATATTGCAAATTACAGAGATTGTATTTTGAAAAAGATTTTTCCCTCCAGCAATCTAAGGGAAGGAGGTTTTTCTTTGTTTGTTTTTTAAACAATTTTATTTATTTGGCAGAGAGAAAGACAGTGAGAGAGGGAATACAAGCAGAGAGAGAGAGAAAGTGAGAGAGGGGGAGTGGGAGAGGGAAAAGCAGGCTTCTTGCTGAGCAGGGAGCCCAATGCCGGCTTGATCCTAGGACCCTGGGATCATGACCTGAGTCGAAGGCAGATGCTTAACGACTAAGCCACCCAGGCGCCCCAGGAAGGAGGTTTATGAGAAGTTTTCCAACATAAATAATGAATATGAAAATGAGATTTATTTAATGCCATGATTTCTTTACCATCATCACACTTTAGTTAGAAATTCCACAGAAAGTGTCTGAAATGCTTATCCTAAGAAAATAAGACTGCTTACTTCTCCATTTCATATTACAATTTTGAAGGGTATATTTACTTTGTCTTCTGGGTTGAAGGTTAATATCTGAGTCAATTTAATGATAAATGTATGAGTAAACTCCTAGTAGTTATTCTAGAGTTCAGTTGAGACAAGAGAAGTTTAAATATACCCTGGAGAAATGTGCCCTTAAAGTCTCTCCCAAATGCTAAGGGGATGAAATCATGAACTCTACACAGAATGCATTTATAAACCAGATTCTCCGAATTATTACGCTGAAAATGGGAAAGCAGTGTTCTGTATACTAACACAATCTTGAGTATGAAATAATGAGAACATTTATAATTTATAAAAATATCTAATTTTTTCAAAGAATTATGCATATAGGGACCTAATGTGTTAGAACTTTTAAATCTTAGAATTTTTATGAAACACATTTTTATATATTATTTTTATTTTTATATAATATAGTACCAAACATTAAGAATTTGGTAATAATTACTTAATATTCTTAACTCATTTATTTTATGATCTTCCCCAAAGTATTCCAAGTAGAAATTGTCTACCTATCCCTAATTATTTTCACATTTTATATTAAACTGGAAAATTTTAGTTAATAATTCTCAGCTAGCTTGAAATATAAAGAAGGGTATCTCAGAGTTTATAGTGATTTCCCACTTACATTCTAAGTATCTAACATGTGTGAGAGTGCTGCTATCTTTCAGTGGGGAAATAGATTGCCATTATGTGCTTTATAAGAACGATTTTTGGTACTCAATGATAAGTAATGCAATATAATTTAAATCCATGCACCAAAGCTGTGACTCTCCAGCTAACTAATTTAAGTCTTCTGATGGTCTTTTAAATTAGGCTCCCAGGCTTCCACACATTAATTTTTAATCAGTCTAGAAGGTATTACATTTTCTTCCATTTCCATATTAAGGAAATTTACATAAATGATACAAAATAAATCTAAAATTAGAATTTGCATTATGTCTCTTTATATTTGATATATAATATCCCTAAAGTAGACAAAAGTGGCACAGTAACTCTGAAAGTACAAGGATCAGAAAATAGGTTGAAGGGGCGCCTGGGTGGCTCAGTGGGTTACGCCGCTGCCTTCGGCTCAGGTCATGATCTCAGGGTCCTGGGATCGAGTCCCGCATCGGGCTCTCTGCTCAGCAGGGAGCCTGCTTCCTCCTCTCTCTCTCTGCCTGCCTCTCTGCCTACTTGTGGTCTCTCTCTGTCAAATAAATAAATAAAATCTTTAAAAAAAATAAAAAAAATTAAAAAAAAAGAAAATTGGTTGAAGAATGCCTTTAGCAATATCTTATATATATTTAATATATTATTTATGTATCATTACTCATTTGAAAATCTTTTACAGAATGGTTTGCTAAAACTCATACCCCAAAGCCTTAAACCAATTCTTAAACTGAGCAGACATTTTATAATTCAAAATTAAGAAAATATGTAAATATAAAGATTAATACCATATCCTTTCAAAGTATACAGATAAAACTAAGAAAAAACAATGAAACTATACATATTTAGCAGTCACTTAGCCAACCCAAGTCATATTAAGGTTCTTTGTACTCTAAAGTACCAGATTAAACTAGAAATTTTCATTCCAGGTTAATCTGGTCAACCTTCTAACATATGTGAAATTGGTCTCCTGGAGATAAAACTAAAATAAAAATTCCTTTGACTTTGATTTACCCATACATATAAAAACATTTCAGTATAATCAGCCAAGTGGACTTCTAGTTTCTGATTCTGTGTAATGTTGTCCAAAAGTTCTATTCACCAGTAATAATCACAATACTGGTTGTTCATATAATGTATGAAAATCATTAATGTGGACTCTGTCTTACTCATTTCTGAGTCTTCTGAAGTACCTATTGTGTAGTACAGACTCAATAAAAAGTTTTTGAATTGAATATAATATATAAATGGGACAGAGCAGGGAAAATCTTCTAAAAGCAGAATTTAAAGCTGAGTGTTCATTCAGTCGTTCATTCAACAAATGCATATTGAAACCTATTATGTTTCAAGCATAATTCTCAGTGTTGTGGGATGCAGGTCTAATAAAACTTACATTCTATCAGGGGAGATGGCTAATAAAATATAAATATATATAGATATAGTTAAGTGATTAAGTGATAAGTGATACATTTATGAATATGTTAGGGCATGCTATAGAAACAATCCAGAAAGTTAAGACAAGTAGACACTGATGGGATGGGGTGCCATTTTAGGTACTGAGATAAGTTTTTCTACTGAGGGAACATTTGTAGAGAGAACTAAATGAAGTGAGGGAGTAAAGCAGGTAGATAGACGGTAGAAAAGCATTTCAGGTCCAGTGAATAGCAAATGGCCATGTAAGATTTTGACTTTAATCTGAAGAGCTGGAAAATTCCTACAGTGTTTTGAACAGACAAGTAACCTTGTTTGACTTCCGTTTATAAAAAGATTACTCTGGTTCTTGTGTGGAGGACAAGTTACATGTGTACATGTACAGGGTGAGGAGACTGGGGTTGAGGCAAAGTTTAAAAGGAAGCTGTTTTCAGTCCTTAAGGCAAGAGATAACAAGGGTTCAAAGTCAAATCTGATAGCAGCAAAGACCTGCTAGAAGGAAAGAAAAGACAGGAGAGTAAGACCTAGAAAGCAAAACAGGGAGTAATAGTGTTCTTAAATATACAGATTTCAAATTTCAGGAGCACTATACACCCAAAGCCAGAGCTTTTTTTTTTTTTTTTTTTTTTTTTTTAGATTTTATTTATTTATTTGACAGGGATCACAAGTAGGCAGAGAGGCAGGCAGAGAGAGAGGAGGAAGCAGGCTCGGAGCAGAGAGCCCCATGCGGGGCTCGATCCCAAGATCTTGGGATCATGACCTGAGCTGAAGGCAGAGGCTTTAACCCACTGAGCCACCCAGCCACCCCAAGCCAGAGCTTTTTAGAGAAATATATTCCTATTCCTCCAATTAAGGTACGTCTCTCAACCCAGAGATGCTATTCCTTTTTGCTTTCCTAAAGTCTATGATCCCTTTTCTTTTTTAACATTTATATTCAAAACTCCTTTCCCAAATAAATCCTTATGATCAAGGTCTAAACAATCTCTAATCTCCCCAACCCGAATGAATCATCTTTCAACCCCCATTCAGCCTTAACTTTTCACCCTATTACTCTGCTCCCTCTCACAGACTAATTTGTTAAATTGTGTGCACATCTTCATTTTCTCTACTTGAATCCGGTCCATTTTAATTCCCTGAAACAGATATCGCCAAGACACTGGTGCCCTACAAGCTAAAACCAAGAACATCTTCCCTTACTCATCTTGCTTGAGTAATAGGGTACACCTGACCCTGCTGACCCCTTGCCTCTTCTTTGGAAGGTATTCTTTCCCCAGCTCTTTCCCAAGTCAGCATTTCCCCCATCCTCCTTTCAGAAGCAGTCGCAGGATGTCCACCCCCACCCCCAGCCCCACCCCCACCCCGGCCTAGTCACTGAATGTTAATATATTCCAAAGCTCAGTTGCGGGCCTTCTTGTCTTCTCACACAAAACCTTCCAAACAAGAGATCAGTCTCATTCCCTAACCACCTCTACAGCAATAATTTCCTGGTGTCCACCTCTCTAGTCTATATCTCTCTTCTGAGTTCCAGACCTAGACTATTCACTTGGATAACTCAAAGCACTTTAAACAAAAGTTCAAAACCAAACTCCTGTGATACCAGACAAGTGATTCACTCAAAAGCCCCTCTTGCTCTCTTGCAATCTGTTCTCTACATGGCAGGCAGCCAGAGTGATATTTTCAAAATGCAAATCTGATCATGTCACTCCTCTGCTTAATATCCTCAATACCTTTTTCACTATTCGTGGTTTAAAATCTAAAATAATCATATGCAAGACCTATATGGCCTACTTCTTACCTATCTTGAGTTTCATTTGGTAGCAGCTATCTTTCATTCTCTGAGGAACTGAAATAGAGTGTGGGTGGAAAATAATTATGGTACCATCCTTTTGCACATGCCTAAAACAGTATCCCTTTTCTCTCTTCCTAATTATTTCCTATTTCTCCTACAGAAGCCAGCCCAAACATTTCTTCCTTAGGAAGCCTTCCATGATGCCCCAGACCAGGCCATATCCTAACTCTTTAAATTCCTCTCTTCATAGCACATCTCACAACTAAAAATAAATAATTAATTTTTATAATTTGATTAATACACATCTTCCCCAACTAGACACCTTCATTAGGCTTGTACTTACAAGATTTTTGTTCTTCATTGTATCCCTTGTACTAAGCACACTGCCTGAGACATGTTAGGCATTTCATAGATACTGTTTACAATGATGAATGAATGAATGAATGAAAGAATGAGTGACTAAAGAAAGAATCTGTATTATTTGGCAAAAATTAAAGTAAAGTTTGAAGAAGAAAAGTAATTAGAGTTTACTCTAAAAGTTTCAGGCCCAAATGACTGGGAAAATGGTGAAGCAATTAAAAACAACAAAAAAATTCAGTTATGGTGGGATGGGGATATGTGTAGAGGAAAATGAAAACTCAGTTTGGGGATCTTCTATTTAGGCTTCTAATAGGGGCAGTGCTGAGGTCCAACAAAGAACTGGAAATGCACATGGTAGTTAAGCAGAGAGGCTGGGGCTAGAGACATCCCATTTGGGAACCACATAGTAAGATGATAGACCCAACTCTCTGGGGACAGATGAGATTAATTAAGAATAGAGGGGAAGAAACCAATCTGAGGAAAGAAGCTTAAGAAGCAGCTCCATTTAATAGATAATATGAGGAAGAGAAGACTGCACCAGGTACAGAAAAGGCACCAGAAAAGCTGGATACACAAGAAAGTAATAAAACACAGAAGTGAAGGGAAATAAAAAGGACAGATAATTAAGGGAACAAAGGAAAAATAAAAATACACACACACAACTATCAAAGACCAACTATAGTCTTACTAAAGTATGACCACATCTTAAATATTAAAATACTTTTCTATAATTTCACAATAACCTCAAAAAATAACTGGAAAATAATGTAATAGGAGATCTTTGTTTTCTGGAAGAATATCTGATAGTGTTGCTCAGAAAGGTGGTGGCCATGTTTGTGTGAAATAAGGGATCTATTTATAGCTACTTCCCCAAGAAAATCATAGTGCCTCACCCATCACTTCAAAGAACTGAGGACTGCAGAGCCATAGACAGAACACATCAGCCTGAAGACTGCAAACACAACATCAGGTTACAAAAACTACTCTGAATTCAATAATAAAAATAGTGACAAGGATGCCTGGGTGGCTCAGTGTGTTAAGCCTCCGCTTTCGGCTCAGGTCATGATCCCAGGGTGCTGGGATCGAGTCCCACATTGGGCTCCTTGCTCATCAGGGAGCCTATTTCTCTCTCTGCTTCTGCTGGCCACTCTGCCTGCTTGTGTTCTCTCTCTCTGATAAATAAACAAATAAATAAAATCTTAAAAAAAAAAAAAGTGACAAATAGTGAGCCAGTATTGTTTGCTGTGTACCAGACACTGTGTTGAGTACTTTACAGACAACACCTCATTTAATCCTCACAAAGCCATGTGAGGCAGGTATTATTAGCCTAAGAGACTATGAAAAGTTAAGTAATTGTCCAATATTACACTGCCAGGAATGAAAGACCCTGGATTCAAACCCAGGATTAGAAGATTAGACTCTTAACCAGTACATCTTTGAAGCAAATCCGCAAAAACCCTTCACAGGGGAAGATCCAAAACAGAACAGAACTTTCTCCCTTCATCACTCTGGTAAAGATGACCTTCATTTCCTTAGGAAAATCTAGAGGCAAAACCACTTTGGGGTTGTGCCCTTTAAGGTCATGTAAGGTATAGTTTTTATGGTAGAGAATGGATTCAGTAATTCTCAACCAATCCTTAGGTGTCATAAGTCAAAGATAAAAAAATCCCCTTTAAGACCACTTATTAATTCAAGAAATATACACACACACTCCGTGCTAGGCACCAAGGAGACAGCAATACACAAAACACACCCACTCCCTGACCTTCTGGAGTCAACAGTTGTGTGTATGTGTGTGTGTTTTGCTAGAAACAGTTATTAAACAAATAGTCCCATAAATAAAAATCTCTTTACCAACTGTGATACATTTAATAAAGAAAAATAAGTGGGTGTTATAAAATTATTCCTGGGAATGGGGCTAGTTTAGACCAGGGAGTCTAGAAAAGCTTCAGGTGACACCCGAAGGAGGAGTATGGACTAGACCAAAGTGGGAGGGGCAGAAGCAGCTTGGTAGATTTACATAAATAAAAAGAATTCATTGTGGCTGCAGCCTGACGAGCAAAGGGGCAAGTGGTAAGAACAAGACTAGAAATGTGCATGGCCAGTTAGAAACTTGAATTTTAAGAATTCTAGGTGACTAAGAGAGTGAAGAGTTTGGTGTCAATAGGCGCCAAAATGAAACAAGTACCTCATACTTCCTCCAGATTTGCTGACCGAGGGCCGCCTATGATTCAAAGCAGTGGACTGAAGAGGGGGTCACCAGCTGGTATGATTTTGGGGGTCTGGCTTCTTGATCAGTCTCAATGTGGAATGAGCAACTTCATAATACACTAATCACTCAGTTATTGGTAAAATAATTCTTAAATACAGTGATTTCTTTCCTTGCCTATCAAGATAGCCTCAGGTCAGAACGCAGAATCAGTGATTTATTGATCATTCAGTTAACTCGATCAGTGTAGACAACTAAATTGGATAAACATCCCTCAAAGCAATGTCTCTTTGGCTGGAAACATAAAATGTGGATATTATCTAAGTTAAAATACTTGACTCAAAAGAGTTTTCAGAGAAGTGTGCCTGGGTGCTCAGTTGCTTAGGTGTCTGACTCTTGATTTCAGCACAGGTCATGATCTCAGGGTCTTGGAATCAAGCATTGCCTCAGGCTCCATGTTCAGCATGGAGTCTGCTTGGGATTCTTTCCTTCTGTCCCTTCCCTCTGTCCTACCTCCACTGGCTCATCCACACCCCACAACCAATCTCACACTGTATCTCCCTTGAAAAAAAAAGAGAGAGACTTTCAGAAAAATGTTAATCAAGTCACAAATAAGAAAGAGAATAGTATTAGGTATTACTAAATGGACATAATTTCAGAAAAAACTCAATAAAGCAGACCAATTTGGGTAAAGGACATAATGAAATGGTAAAAAAAAAATTTGAAAAGTAGAACATTTTTGAAGAAATGCTGTTAGTTGGTGACTATTAGCTACTAGAGATTCTTAGGTAATTTGTTAAAATAAACAAGATTATTTTAAATATCATTGTTTATATCTTAATGAGTACCCTTAAAGTGCTTAAGTAAGCCTGAAAAAATTGGTTCCATAGGTGTTCTGAATCTCTATGCTTCAATCTCTTTTGCAACACTCATTTGCATTATCTTTGAAGAATGAATTTGGACCAAACAAAAGTATAATTCAGCTTATACCTGAATTATCACAAATTCCTAATTAATGTAGTCCAAATTAATAAGAATTTATTATATCTATAAAAATGGAAATTTATGCAAAATACAATTACTCAGTGTTTAGATCTTTAGAAAACTAGCTCGAAGAGAATGTCTTTCAGATATTCAAATTTTGTGTCCTTTATCTACATCTGCACACTTAGTAATTCTACTCTGGCATTTTATAAATATAGACATTCATAATTTTCTCAGCATTTACAGATGTTAATGAATACCCCCTTCTATGACCATCTGTGTAAATGTATAAATTAAATCATAAAAAGAGATTGTTGGTATTTTTAGTTTAAAAGTAAATATAGGACATTTTGTTGCCTTCAACAATTTATATTACAAAACTGTAACAACCAGCCCAATTAACGAATCCTTTTCCATTCCTCATGAATGATATAAAAAAAGTCAATAAAAAGTAATGACATAAACAAATAAGTCATCGCCTAAAGGATTCCATATAAAATCAATAAAATATGTCATGTATAAGCTAAAATTCATATTTACCAAACAAAAATAATACACCTCACAATAGGTACTGTCTCACTCCTAAATTTTAAACACAAAAATTCTAAGCAGTCATGTAAAATGAGAGAATTGAACTATGTTAAGCTCTGTTTCTTCATCTTTACAATCACTGTGCTAGCCTTGTTTATTTCAGATCAACTAGTGAAATGCCAGGATATGAGCTGCACAGTTTTTACAAACTTGAACTACATCTGAAATGAACTTAAATGATTTTTAACCATTAAGAACTTAATTTCCAAAGAATAGGTTAGCAGAGTCATTATGCCTTGAAAGTTCAATTCTGTAACTACAAGTTCTCTACATTAACTTCCATGTAGTTAATTAAAAGAGAAGTGACAAAAACGTGCTGGTTTTGTTTGCATATATATTATTAAAATTCATCTGTAACCACAGCGATTATTTAGAATGTAGACAAATAGATTTTATTTTCAGGAAGGTTATTTTAAAACTATGTCTAGAATTACCAGCACATATTGATATTTAATCAGAAGGAGGAGGTCTTCTTTTGATTATGGCCACTCTTGATAACCTACATCTTCACTGTATTAGTCACTTAGTCTGAGAGTTTTATTATTACTTTTAAATTATTTACAGACCGGACAACCCCTTATTTCCTGGATCTGAGGTAGGCAGCCTCACTTACTGCGTACCAGTGACATTTGTTATTCGATTTATAGGAATTCTAGTTCTGCTTTAAATGCATGTTACATTCAACATGCAAGATGTGTAGTGCAGACTTAAAATCAGCAAGTAGTTTTGTTTTTATCCTTGATCCTGCCTGCTGAGTGTCCTTTGATATGTAGCTTTCATTATTTCTGACCTGTGAGCTTGAGGTGATTACCTGGTTTTTGCTCTGGGAAGAAATATCACAGTGTATAATGGTATATTATTTTTGTTTGGTAAATATGAATTTTAGCTTATACATGACATATTTTATTGATTTTATTAACTCCTATCTTTAAAATTGAAATTTATGCTTCTTTTAAAGTTATGTGCTTTAAAACTAAGCAACGAAGAAGAACATAAACTATCAGTGGTATAATTCGCTACGTATATAAGTTATATCTTTTGTGTAATTTTGATTTTATTATAATTCATTTATTTGTTACTATAATATTATTCATTATTGTGACAGAATAATATGTTGGTTTAAGTTTTTTCTCATTTAAAAATATATTAATACAACTAAGAAGAATCAATCCTTAATTTTTTTCCCTTTTTATACTATAATATTAAGTGGTCTAGTAGTATATTAAAACTTTAAAAAGTCTCTGAGTTTTTTTCTGGCTTTTATTTATTTCTTAAATCTTATTATTATTATTTCTACATGTTTTATTTATTTGAGGGAAAGAGAAAGAGAGTGAGAGAGAGAGAAAGAACATGAGCAGGGGTAGGGGCAGAGGAGGAGGGAGAAGCAGACTCCCCACAGAGCAGGGAGCCCAATGATGCTGGGCTTGATCCCAGGACCTTGATATCATGACTGAGCTGACACTTCACCCACTGAGCCACCCCGGAGCCCTTGGCTTTTATTACTAGTCATGTACATAAATATTTTTTTCTGAGGGCGCCTGAGTGGCTCAGTGGGTTAGAGCCTCTGCCTTCGTCTCGGGTCATGATCTCAGGGTCCTGGGATCGAGCCCTGCATAGAGCTCTCTGATCGACAGGGAAGCTGCTTCCTCCTATCTCTGTCTGCCTGCCTCTGCCTACTTGTGATCTCTGTCTGTCAAATAAGTAAATAAAAATCTTTAAAAAAAAAATTAAAAAAATTTTTTTTCTGAAAGGGACTGTTCTATAGAGGCGATGTTAAAATTATCTGCTTCTGGTGTCAGAAGTGTTACGTAAAGTAATATGGTTTTATTTTTAAGTGTTAAAATACACTTAGTAAGAGTCAAATAATATTCTCTGCTCCCAAAAGTCATAATCTGAATAGAGTGGCTTATTCTTGGGAGTTCTTGTTCATCAGAATTAATGAATACAACATTTTCTCTCCATGTGCCCTGGAAGACAGAACTGAAGAGAGAGAGAGAAAAAAAAAAAAACCAAGGTCTTGTTTCTTTTCCCTTCCTTTGCCTTCCCTTTCCTCCCCTCCCCCCCTTCCTTTTCCTTTCCTTTTCTTTTCATGTTTCTTTTCCTCCCCTTCCCTCTCGTGTCCTCCCCTCCCCTTCCCGTTCCCTTTTCTTTCTATTCCTTTTCCTTTCTCTCTTCTTTCTTCCCTTCCTATTCGTTCTTTCAAGATTTAGGTTAGATGAAATGCTAGCCACTAAAAATCATTAAATCCTGGAACATATTGCCAAAGGAAGCTGTGGAACATTCACTCTGCAAGAATGGAAGATTCAATCACTTTAATCATCATGTTAAATAATCCTGGTTTCAGGTATGCAGATAGGCAACATTTTGCATAATTTTGGAGGGTTCATGGACCCCCTGTGGGCTATACATAGATTGCCTCCTTGAGAAGCCCCATCTGTTTTAGTTCTAGTATTTTATAATTCTTCAATTCTCTTCCCTCATCCTGACCATTTCTCAAGCTTTTTTTTTTTTTTAAGATTTTATTTATTTATCTGAGAGAGAGAGAGCGTGAGTGAGCAAGCGAGCGCAAAAGCCGGGGGAGGGGCAGAGGCAGAGGGAGAAGCGGACACTGAGCACAGAGCCCAACACGGGGGGCTTGATGTGGGGTTGGATCCCAAGACCCTGAGGTCATGACTTGACCCAAAGGAAGATGCTTAACCAACTGAACCACCCAGGCGCCTCTCTCTCAAGCTTTTCATAGTTTCATCTCGTCCACGAACCCCTGTGCAAATAATAATGAGATAATGTATGTGGAGAGTATCTACTACAGAGTCGGCAGAGAAACAAGCATCCATCCATGCTAGCTTTCTGATTATTCCAGCCCCTGTGCTGACTCCTCTTCTAGATTTACACTACTCTACAGTTAACATTATACAGTTTAGCGGTGTTTCTAAGTGCATTCGTTTTGTTTCCATAGCAAGATAACTGGGTCTATGAGGATGGAGAAACTGTCTTCTGTTTCTTGAATCCTCCTTTCTGGGCAGGAACTATTTTGACACTCTCTGTCTCAGGCAAAGTTCACTGCTTCTTTAGTCTCCTTGAAGAAGTCACATTAACCAGCAACATTTTTTTTTTCCAACAAAGATTCTTACCTTGAAATTTTTAGCAATTGGTTAAAGCAATGCTTCCTCATATGCTATTTTCTCCCACCCTCAATCTGAGCCATGTATTATAAAATTCAGATCCCCCCCCCCGAAATGATCTTTATGCTGACCCACTGTATCTGAAGTTCTCTGGCCTCTTGAGATAATGTCGTCACATTTTATTCAAATTTCTGCTTGAGATATGAAAGTAGCTAAAAGTTATCCCCTTTGCAGGGTGTTTTGAATTGCATTAACTCAGCCACTTGCTTGAAAGCACTGGGTAGACAGATTTACATCTTATTGCATCCAGCTTTTTGTTTTGTTTTTGTCTTACACAAGTGATACTTTTTTCTTGTTTTAAGGTTGTGAAAATTATAGCCAGTTGCCCATACAGGCATACAGAATATAAGACAAGCTATGGGAAAACAAGCATGTCCTACATAAGCCTAAATATAAACTTTAAACCAGCAGCTAGTTATTTCGGAAACCTATAGGTGTTCAGCCTCAAAACTCTACCTGATCACTAACTATATGTTAGATAAGTTTTCCAATGAAGAATACCAAATCACAAAAATTGAGTGAAACAGTACCTTACTGTTAAGGATTCCACAACCTGCCTTAACTAAAAAATAAAAATCCATACCAAGCAAAGAAGGAAAATACAGAAGTCTTCAACAATCTTCCTCAACCCCCAAGTGGCAAGAGAACTCTCGGATGACAAAAATCACCAACAAGATGACTCAGAAATGCCTTCAGGATTCTTTTACTTTTGCCTACAAGAATTACTAACACAGGGATTTCACATAGGAAGAAAGAAGTCTCACAGTGTTTTTTAAAAGGTGTTATTAATATTTGCTCAGCAGGGGAGCCTGAGGGGTTGAGCTGCTTGAGCTTCCAGCTCTTGGTTTCGGCTCAGGTCATGAACTCAGGTCCTGGGATCAAGTCCCTTGTCAGGTTCCCTGCTCAGTGCAGTCTGGTTTGTTTCTCTCCACCCCCCACCCCTGCTCGCTCATGCACGCTCTCCCTCTCTCTCTCTCTCTCTCTCCTCCCCCTCTCAAACAAAATCTTTAACATGTATAAAGTTCTTAAAAAAAAAAAAACTTGTTCAGCAAACCTCTATTAATGGAAATGTACCAAAGCTTGTAGTATTGACAGTGAATTGCACATACCAAATGGTTTCTGCTGAAAATGTATTCTGATACATGGGTGTGATTTTTGGTACTTTCCTTGTAACATTCATACTTACTATTATTCTTCACAGCATCATATTGGCTGATCATCCTAACTTTGAATATTACTGAAAATGTATGATTACCTAAAGTAGCATATCATGTGAGGCATCAATGTATTTTAAGAAAAGTCAGAAGATATTGAATTATTTGTGTTGCATAATTTCCTCATTAGTTAAATATAGGATCTGATGAGTCTTTTTAAGTCATAATACTCACCTTTAAAAAAAATTTTTTTTTTTTTACTTATTTATTTAGAGAGAGAGAGAGAAAGCACACCCAAGGTGAGGCATGGGGAGATACAAACAAAGTCTCCTAACATGGGGCTTGATCCCAGGACCCTGAGATCATGACCTGAGCCAAAAATCAAGAGTTGGACACTTAACCGACTAAGCCAGCCAGGCACCCCTAATGCTCACTTTTTAAAGAAACTTCATTTTTTTTTTTAAAGATTTTATTTATTTATTTGACAGAGAGAGATCACTAGTAGATGGAGAGGCAGGCAGAGAGAGAGATAGAGAAGCAGGCTCCCTGCTGAGCAGAGAGCCCGATGCGGGACTCGATCCCAGGACCCTGAGATCATGACCTGAGCCGAAGGCAGTGGCTTAACCCACTGAGCCACCCAGGCGCCCAAGAAACTTCATTTTTATCCCAGTTTTTCCTTCAGTGATGAATTTAAAATTATCCAAATACAGGGTGTGCTGAGAAAGAAGGTGGCATTTTTATAATACCATCCACCTACTTTGGAGGCAAGTTTTTAAAAAAAAAATTTAATAAGTAACTACTATATGCTTCAAAAAAAGCTGACCACACTTTGTTAAGAGCTTTGTTAAACAGAGTTATTGAAGACAACTTTGAGCTCGGCATGTTCCTTTTCCCTAGAACCTTGCTATATTTCTGTCAAGTTGAAGCAAAAAATGTTCATCATTTTGTCAGTTCTGTCTGCAAAGCAGAGAATTACCTTCCTAAGCTCCCGAGATTTATGCTTTTAATTACCTCCTATCTGCTTCGCTACCCTCCACACCTAAGAATCAATATAAATAGTCCTATTTATGGGAAAAATGTAGAATGTTTGACAAAAGCAGGCTATCATTTTCTAGATTTCCATTTGATGCTATCGATTCCTTCTATCTTCAGTGAATTTTTCTTGAATCAGTCGGTTTTTCAAACTTATAAATTTATTCATTTATCTAATAATTTGTACTGCTTAATAGCAGATAGTTGTAAGCCCTGCAACTAGCTTTTTGGGTCCCAACCCAGCAATAAGATTATCATCACTTGGCATCTCTTTATTTACTCATCGGCTGCAGAATTCAGATTATGTATGGTTTTTCTCCAAAACCCTTCATCCTAAACAAACTTCTCAGGGAAGACCAACTCCAATGGCTTATTTCATTTCTGAATGGGAGGACACTATTAACACAGGCAAAACCTAGCCACTGAGGCACCAGTACTTTTAAAACTCTGCCCCTCATGTTTTATCAGCATCAATTCTTTAAAATGAAAACTCAACAAATTACATATCTATCTATCTATCTATCTATCTATAATTATACATAATATAAAGATATATACACAATAAAGTATAGATATCATTATACATATTGTATTTATTATATAAATACAATAAATGAATAGACTGAGAAAGCTGCTATCTGGAAGGGTTTTGTTTTTTTTTTAAGGTTTTGTTTATTTATTTGTCAGAAAGAGAGTGAGAGAGAGAGAGAGAGAGCATAAGCAGGGGGACTGGCAGACAGAGGGAGAAACAGGCTCCATGCTGAGCAAGAAGCTAGATGTGGGACTCTATCCCAGGACCCTGGGATCAGAACCTGAGCTGAAGGTAGGTGCTTAACCAGCTGAGCCCCCAGGCGTCCCTATTTGGCAGGCTTTAAGAGAAATAGAGCAGATGCGTATGGGTGGCAGGCAATGGTTGTCTGTGTACATGGGAGGAGGGCACGGTTAACAGCTGATCTGTAGAATCAATACAGGTAGATAGTAGTTGGATGTATGGGACCTTGGTGATGTAGGGAAGGTCAAATATTGAAACAAGAATGTTCAAAGCTTTCCTTGAGATGTCAGTTGGGGTAATGCACTACAAAATGCAATGTCTGAGAATTCTGGAAATACAGGACAAACTGATTTGTTTAATATAGCATGCTGGTTAGAGTTTCAAATAATATACTCAACGTGTTTGTTTTGTTTTGTTTTTACCTGCTAGAGAATTTTTTCAAGTGAAGGACCTCTGGATTTAAAGCAACAAACCCAGTTATAAAACTCAAGGCTTCACGAAGCTGCAATGCATGTCCCAGGACCATGAGGAAAACGGTGTTTTTGTTGTACTTCTGTGCCCGAGAAAGAGGAAGAAAGGGAGGAAGAGAAGAGTTGGAAGAGTGGTGGGGTAAAGAAGATAGAGAACACAGGAAGGAGGAATGCAGTTGTTGAGTAGAAGAAAACAAGTTGACAGGCAAAGGGAAACAATGAAAACTCATGGACAGAATTACTGGAATTAAAGGCGAGCATTAGGCAGCCAAGAGCAAAATGTGGCACCCCCTGGAGGACTAACATGGCGACTCCTAGGCTTGATCCTTCAGAAAAAGAGAGTAGCTGCCCTTGCGGCTCGAGTGCCTCTTCCGCTTTTGCTGCAAGGGACATCATCGAATGCAGAGGCCACCGGGTTCCTGTTTGCTGGGCCGCTCAGCCCTTCCCCGGGAAGGCAGGGCAGCTGCTGCAGGGACATGCTAGCCCACGGCAGCTGGCAGAGAGGTGGAGTTAGGCCTGGTGGCAAAAGGCGATGGAGGGTCAGCCAAGAGCACAGAGAAAGGGCATTTATGTGGGCCCTGGGTGTGGCTCTCCCTAATCTCATGACGGCTGAAATCTCTGCTGGCTGATGGAGGACTCTGGGGCTTCTAGCAGAACCGGCGCGAAAGCCTCAGAAGGGACAGATGGCATATGGGGACTGTCTGTTTATGCAAGACAGAGAATTTGTGTTGCACTCTGAACTGCTGAAGAAATCAGGAAGTGGGCATAAGATTAAAATAAAAGAGAGAGAGAGAGAGAGAGAGAGAGAGAGAGAGAGAGAGAGAGATCAAAAGAACTAGGAGGGCTTACTTAAATAACGTTATTCACAGGAAAATTGCTAAGAAGACAAGGATGCGGAGGCTGAGGGAAAGCCCAGCCAGCGCACTGGTCACACGCAGAGTGCGGTTCTGGGAGAAAGGAGGGGATCCCCGAATGACTGCACGTCCTGAAATTTCCGACAGATTTTCATTCAAGAATAGGAGAGTCACCCAAATGTCCACACAAATGGTTGGTCAACCTGACATTTTAACTTCTAAGCAAACCCTTAATTTCCTGTCCATTTGTACATAGTCTGACTGAAATCAATGAGATGGCATGAGGTCATTTGTTTAGGCCTTGAGGCATGAGGAAATAGAACACAGCAAAAAGAACAGTGGGCCCAAAATGCGAGGTAGAGCTATTTGGATAACCAAAGTTCAAAAACTGAAACAAAGACAAAGAACAATCCAACAGAATTAGAAGCCTAGAGAAACCACAATGTAAGACAAAACAAACGCGAACTGTAAGTGATTCGAAGTTTATGGTGCTCTTCAAAGGTAATACTCTAAATTTGAAACATCAAATGGGTTTGCACCAAAAGACTAATGAAAGCCTGTGGGGTCAGCAATTAGGGTCACTGCATCTCATGCTTAATCAATTGTGGTATTAATGCTGAGTATCAAAATTTCAGGGTCAATTCCTAAATTAGAGTACATAAAACTTGATTAAAAAGATCATTGTGCTCATGTTTCGATTTGCCTATGAAGCATAAAGGACCCAGTAGTATATTAAGGGTATTTATGATTAACCGTGTTCTGAGATAATAATAATAAAAGGAGATCATCTCTATTTTTTGTTTTTAAATTTTATTTATTTATTTGACAGAGAGAGATCACAAGTAGGCAGAGAGGCAGGCAGAGAGAGAGGAGGAAGCAGGCTCTCTGCCGAGCAGAGAGACCGATGCGGGACTCGATCCCAGGACCCTGAGATCATGACCTGAGCTGAAGGCAGCGGCCCAACCCACTGAGCCACCCAGGCGCCCCATCTCTATTTTTAAATCAAGTTGCCCTGATTTTGTGTAAGATCTCTTTAAGGATCAGTTTCCTTTATCCTTCTGCTATTATCGTCCAAAGAATTGAAATTAATATGCAAATCAGAAAATATCTGGGATCTGCCAACTTTCAACATAGCCAAAAAGAGAAACATTAGCCTCAAAAAATATTTTAAAAGTCGTACATTAGCTCTTGTTTCTGGTCTTTTCGTGTGAAAATGGAAAGCCCAAAAATTATGAGAGTCTTTTTTCAAGTCAACCACGGAAGAGCATAGAGGATAGAGACCTATTTCCCTGGCAAGGCTTAACTCTAGAAATGAATTTCCCAGCAAAAGGGTATAGATTCAGATTTAAGCTTATCAGTTTGTGACCCCACTATAGTTGGAGTGCCCTCACTTGTTGGAGAAGAAAGGGGCATTCAGGCTTGGGACAGCCTCACTCAGTGCTGAGCTTAAGCCGCGTTAGGGAAAAGAAGATGGCCAAGAAGAAACTAGGTATTTGGGTGTTGCACAAATTTGTGCAAATGTCTGGGACTCAGTTGGGAAGACATATTATTCCTGGACTGCAGTGCCTGCCCCTGGCAAAGTTAATGGTGTTAATTTGTAAAGGTTCATTTGGGAAATGTTTGTGATTAATGCTTGCTCATTTGCATAACAGTATATGGTGTAAATAAAACCGTAGCCTTTTGCTTTCCAACAGTGGAGTTCTACTGAGATGATAAAAGCTGGACAAAGGGGGCTATGGGACACTTAAACTAGGTCACATTGAATTTCAATGCATGAAGCCAGTCCTGGTACATTTTACATGGCTAATGGAGAACTGAGGAATGCAGTCTGTTTACTGTGCAAATCTGCCTTCCAGATTTTTCAATAAACATATTTTCTACACTGAAGAGTGAAGCCAATGCAGTCTCAAGCTGATTTAGAAATGTTATTAAAGAAAATAAGGATGAGCATCTTCTTAATTCTTACATTAAAATGTAAATAGGGTAATTATAAAATAATAAACTCTCCCCCAAATAAAAAATGCTCAGTTTCAGAGCTCAGTTATGCAGATTATAGCACCATTACTAAACACTGAGAACATGTATATGTCACACTTGTGAATTTGCCACCCAGACTTTGTAGCTTTACTGCCCAGAGTCTAAGCATGACTCAGAAATTTAATTTCTTTCTCCATTATCGACAGAACTTTTGAACGGCGACAAGGAAACTGGTGGTCACATGCTCACCTGTGTACATTTCTCATGATCCTATTAGTAAATACAAAGAAAATCATTGACATCAAACAAAACTCAAGTCAAAGGTGAACCTACTCCCAGAGCAATTCTGGAGCACAGACAGAAGGCAGCCCCCCCCCCCCCATTAACCCAACCCATGACACCAATGAAAAACAAAACTCTCAGTCATTCTTTTTGGGTCTTAATTGTTCCACCTGTAAGGTGAAGATATTTATACCCTGTCCTTTATTTACTTATTTATAAGTTTTTTAATTTAAATTCAATTAACATGTTTATTAGTTTGAGGTAGAGATCAGTGATTCATCAGTCTTATGTAACACCCAGTGCTCATTACCTCTTAATGCCCTTCTTAATGTCCATCACCCAGTTACCCCATTCCCCTGACTCCAGCAACTGTTTCCTATGATTAAGAGTCTGTTATGGTTTGTCTCCCTCTCTAATTTTGTCTTATTTTTTTCCTCTCTTCTCCTATGATCCTGTTTTATTTCTTAAATTCCACATATGAGTGAGATCATATGATAATTATCTTTCTCTGATAGACTTTTTTCGCTTAGCATAGTAGCCTCTAGTTCCATCCACATTGTTGCGAATGGCAGGATTTCATTTTTTTGATGGCTGAGTAGTATTCCGTTGTGTGTGTACATATATATATATGTACACACACATCTTCTTTATCTATTTATTTGTCACTGGGCGCCTGGGCCCTTTCCATAGTTTGGCTATTGTGGACATTGCTGCTAGAAACACTGGGGTGCAGGTGTCCCTTTGGATCACTGCATTTGTATTTCTGGGGTAAATACCTAGTAGGGCAATTGCTGTATACCCTATCTTCCAACAGAAAAGCCATGGAAATGATTTTTAATCATAGAGCTGTAATGGTCCTCTCAAAATTATCTAGTCTATTTTAGGTTGTGGCACAAGAGGAAACTGAGGCCCATGGTAGTGAAGTGATTTATCAAATTCAAAATTAGGATTTAAATCACCTCAAAGACTCTTTTTTTTTTAATTTTTAATTTTTAATTTTTTATAAACATATATTTTTATCCCCAGGGGTACAGGTCTGTGAATCACTAGGTTTACACACTTCACAGCACTCACCAAAGCACATACCCTCCCCAATGTCCATAATCCCACCCCCTTCTCCCAACCTCCCTCCCCCCAGCAACCCTCAGTTTGTTTTGTGAGATTAAGAGTCACTTATGGTTTGTCTCCCTCCCAATTCCATCTTGTTTCATTGATTCTTCTTCTACCCACTTAAGCCCCCATGTTGCATCACCACTTCCTCATATCAGGAAGATCATATGATAGTTGTCTTTCTCCGCTTGACTTATTTCGCTAAGCATGATACGCTCTAGTTCCATCCATGTTGTCACAAATGGCAAGATTTCATTTCTTTTGATGGCTGCATAGTATTCCATTGTGTATCTATACCACATCTTCTTGATCCATTCATCTGTTGATGGACATCTAGGTTCTTTCCATAGTTTGGCTATTGTGGACATCGCTGCTATAAACATTCGGGTGCACGTGCCCCTTTGGATCACTACGTTTGTATCTTTAGGGTAAATACCCAATAGTGCAATTGCTGGGTCATAGGGCAGTTCTATTTTCAACATTTTGAGGAACCTCCATGCTGTTTTCCAGAGTGGCTGCACCAGCTTGCATTCCCACCAACAGTGTAGGAGGGTTCCCCTTTCTCCACATCCTCGCCAGCATCTGTCATTTCCTGACTTATTTTAGCCATTCTGACGGTTTTAGGTGATATCGCATTGTGGTTTTGATTTGTATTTCCCTGAGGCCGAGTGATATGGAGCACTTTTTCATGTGTCTGTTGGCCATCTGGATGTCTTCTTTGCAGAAATGTCTGTTCATGTCCTCTGCCCATTTCTTGATTGGATTATTTGTTCTTTGGGTGTTGAGTTTGCTAAGTTCTTTATAGATTCTGGACACTAGTCCTTTATCTGATATGTCGTTTGCAAATATCTTCTCCCATTCTGTCAGTTGTCTTTTGATTTTGTTAACTGTTTCCTTTGCTGTGCAAAAGCTTTTGATCTTGATGAAATCCCAATAGTTGATTTTTGCCCTTGCTTCCCTTGCCTTTGGCGTTGTTCCTAGGAAGATGTTGCTGCGGCAGAGGTCGAAGAGGTTGCTGCCTGTGTTCTCCTCAAGGATTTTGATGGATTCCTTTTGCACATTGAGGTCCTTCATCCATTTTGAGTCTATTTTTGTGTGTGGTGTAAGGAAATGGTCCAATTTCATTTTTCTGCATGTGGCTGTCCAATTTTCCCAGCACCATTTATTGAAGAGGCTGTCTTTTTTCCATTGGACATTCTTTCCTGCTTTGTCGAAGATTAGTTGACCATAGAGATGAGGGTCTATTTCTGGGCTCTCTATTCTGTTCCATTGATCTATGTGTCTGTTTTTGTGCCAGTACCATGCTGTCTTGATGATGACAGCTTTGTAATAGAGCTTGAAGTCCGGAATTGTGATGCCACCAACGTTGGCTTTCTTTTTCAATATCCCTTTGGCTATTCGAGGTCTTTTCTGGTTCCATATAAATTTTAGAATTATTTGTTCCATTTCTTTGAAAAAGATGGATGGTACTTTCATAGGAATTGCATTAAATGTGTAGATTGCTTTAGGTAGCATAGACATTTTCACAATATTTATTCTTCCAATCCAGGAGCATGGAACATTTTTCCATTTCTTTGTGTCTTCCTCAATTTCTTTCATGAGTACTTTATAGTTTTCTGAGTATAGATTCTGTGCCTCTTTGATTAGGTTTATTCCTAGGTATCTTATGGTTTGGGGTGCAATTGTAAATGGGATGGACTCCTTAATTTCTCTTTCTTCTGTCTTGTTGGTGTAGAGAAATGCAACTGATTTATGTGCATTGATTTTATATCCTGACACTTTACTGAATTCCTGTACAAGTTCTAGCAGTTTTGGAGTGGAGTCTTTTGGGTTTTCCACATATAGTATCATATCATCTGCGAAGAGTGATAATTTGACTTCTTCTTTGCTGATTGGGATGCCTTTAATTTCCTTTTGTTGTCTGATTGCTGAGGCTAGGACCTCTAGTACTATGTTGAATAGCAGTGGTGATAATGGACATCCCTGCCGTGTTCCTGACCTTAGCGGAAAAGCTTTCAGTTTTTCTCCATTGAGAATGATATTTGCGGTGGGCTTTTCATAGATGGCTTTGATGATATTGAGGTATGTGCCCTCTATCCCTACACTTTGAAGAGTTTTGATCAGGAAGGGATGCTGTACTTTGTCAAATGCTTTTTCAGCATCTATTGAGAGTATCATATGGTTCTTGTTCTTTCTTTTATTGATGTGTTGTATCACATTGACTGATTTGTGGATGTTGAACCAACCTTGCAGCCCTAGAATAAATCCCACTTGGTCGTGGTGAATAATCCTTTTAATGTACTGTTGAATCCTATTGGCTAGTATTTTGGTGAGAATTTTCGCATCTGTGTTCATCAAGGATATTGGTCTATAGCTCTCTTTTTTGATGGGATCCTTGTCTGGTTTTGGGATCAAGGTGATGCTGGCTTCATAAAATGAGTTTGGAAGTTTTCCTTCCATTTCTATTTTTTGGAACAGTTTCAGGAGAATAGGAATTACTTCTTCTTTAAATGTTTGGTAGAATTCCCCCGGGAAGCCGTCTGGCCCTGGGCTTTTGTTTGTTTGGAGATTTTTAATGACTGTTTCAATCTCCTTACTGGTTATGGGTCTGTTCAGGCTTTCTATTTCTTCCTGGTTCAGTTGTGGTAGTTTATATGTTTCTAGGAATGCATCCATTTCTTCCAGATTGTCAAATTTGTTGGCGTAACCTCAAAGACTCTTAACCCAGGATTCTATACTGCATGGCCTCTCAGTGTATGGACTCATCCAAAATATAGAGCAGAAGACCTGTGATATGACTAGAAATTTGGATAATGACTATGCAAAATTATTAAACATATTTGGATCTATTTTAGGATTTATTATTCTGTCTTTCCCTACAAAAATTCTTTACTTATTATACCTTAAATTAAGTAGTAATATTGTAGCTCAATACAGTTAGTATTTATGTTCCTATCATTAATTAGTCTACTTACAAAATATTTCATGGCTCCTACAATGCTGATTTTTTTTTTTCAAGTCAGGGTTACTGAGGTATACTTTATATACAGTAAAATTCCTTTTTAGGTATTTAGTTGTATGGGATTTGAAAAACAAAAACAGTTGTGTAATCACCACAAAAATGGAGATATAGAATATTTCCATCACTTCAAAAAGCTCCCTCATACCCCTTACACCTTTTGTAGTTGATTTCCTAACCTCGCCTTGCTCCATCCCTGTTAACTAATGATCTGACTTCTTTTCCAATAGTTTTTGCCAAAAGTTATATAAGTGCACCATACAGTACATTGTCTTTGTGTTCAATTAGTTTCATTTAGCGTCCTGCCTTTGAGATTCTCCCATTGTGTAGGATTTTATCAGTATATTATTTCTTTTATTGCTAAGCAGTATTCCATTGTATAACTGTACTTTTTATTTGTTGATCCATTCATCAGTTGATAGACATTTGGCTCAATTCTAGTTTGAGGCAATTATGCATAAAGCTACTATAAGTGACACATATGTATGAACATAAGTTTTCATTTCTCTTAGATAAAACCCTAAAGTTGGATTGTTGGGTTGTATGGAAAATTTATAACTTCCTAAAAACTTCTTATAAATAACTATTAAACTATTTCCCAAGTCCCTGCACCATTTGTATTTCTACCAACAACAAATTAGAGTTCAGTTGCCCCTCATCCTTGACACTTGGTATTATCAATTTGTTTAATTTTCATCATATTAATAGGTAGAGGGGTATGTAATTGTGGTCTGCACTTCTTTAATGGCTAATGATATTGAACACTGTTTTGTATACTAACTTTCCGTTCATTTTTCTTCTTTGGTAAAGTGCTTGTTCAAATCATTTGTCCATTTCTTATTAATTGAGTTGTAAATTATTTAAATATTTTTTTGCAAGATTTTATTTATTTGACAGACAGAGATCACAAGTAGGCAGAGAGGCAGGCAGAGAGAGAGAGGAGGAAGCAGGCTCCCTGCTGAGCAGAGAGCCCGATGGGGAGGGTTTGATCCCAGGACCCTGGGATCATGACCTGAGCTGAAAGCAGAGGCTTTAACCCACTAAGCTACGCAGGCGCCCCTTATTTAAATATTTAAATGACATGTTTTATATTATTTTCTCTCAGTCTATAACTTTTCCTTTTTTTTGAGGTGCAAATTCTTAAAAATTAACATATAATGTATTATTTGTTTTGGGGATACTGGTCTATGATTCATCAGTCTTACACAATTCACAGCGCTCACCACAGCATATGCTCTCCCCAGTGTTCATCACCCAGCCACCCCATCTCCTCACCAACTCTCCACTCCAGCAACCCTCAGTTTGTTTCCTGAGATTGAGAGTCTCTTATGGTTTGCTGCCCTCTCTGGTTTCATCTTGTTTCATTATTCCCTCCCTTCCCCTATGATCCTCTGTCTTGTTTATCAAATTTCTAGTATCAGTGAGATCATATAGCAAGAATCTTTCTCTGATTGACTTATTTCACTTAGCATAATAATGTTCCATCAAAAATATGGAATGCTTCACTAATTTGAGTGTCATCCTTGTACAGGCACCATGCTAATCTTCTCTGTATCGTTCCAATTTTAGTATACGTGCTGCTGAAGCAAGCACTTTTAATTTTCTTAAGAGTGTAACAGTGTCATTTAAAGAGAAGCTTTTAATTTTGATGATGTCTAATATATCAATATTTTTAGAGCTCATACACTTATTTATTTATTTGATGGGGTGGGGGGAAAGGATAGGCAGACTTCATGTTGAGCTGGAGACCAATGTGGGTCTCAATCCCACAACTCTAGATTATGACCTGAGCCAAAATCAAGAGTCAGATGCTTAACAGACTGAGCCACCCAGGTGCCCCTATAGTTCACACTTTTAGTTTCCTAAGAAATCTTTTGCTTAATTCAAGTTCATGTAGATGACCTCCTATGTTTTATTCTTGAAGTTTTTTACTTTTCAGTTCATGGTTAAATATATAATTCATTTGAATTAATTTTGGAATTTTGTCTGAAATGGCCTTTAAGGTTCTAAATTTACATGTGGTTATCCAATTACACTATTTGTTACAAAGATTAGCCTTTCTCCTCTGAATTGTCACTGCAACTTTGTTGAAGATCAACTGATCATACAGCTTTGGGGCTATTTCTGGACTCTTCTGTTCCACTGATCAACGTAACTACTATCCTTCCACCAATATTACAGTCTTGATTATTGTAGGTTTTAAGGTAATTATTGAAATCAAGGAGTGAAATCTGGAAAATTTGATTTTTTTTTTTAAAGCTTTATCTAGTCTCGGGTTTTTCTTTTCTATGTAATTTAAGAAGAAGCTTGGCATTTTCCACAAAAATGCTCTCTGGGATTTTGACTGGGATTGCACAAGGTCTATAGATGAATCTGGGGACAGCTGACAATGTTGAGACTTCTAATGAACTGATACCATATAGTTCTCAATTTTTTAGGAAACACTTTAATTCTTGAAAAAGGAGTTGAGATTTTATTGAGTGCCAAAAAAATTTATTGGATTTTTGATGGAAATTGCATTAAATATACTTTTACAAATCATGTTAAACATGATAAAAACACTCTTTTCCAATTTTTATTATGTTTCCTATACAGAATTAGCAAAACATTTACTGGTATGTACAAACAAGAGTATTTATTGTTTTAGTATTTGCAAAAAAGCATGAATCCTGGAACATTTTCTTTGGAAAATGGCTTCTGGGTGGAGTAGCTCAGGAAATAACACATAATATATAGTTCCAGATTCAGATATGTATTGGCCATTGGCTTCACTTGGTAACTGAGTATTGCAAACATTCTAATATTATTTATTTTAATTTCACGTTACATTACTCCTACATTTAAAATGATTTGTACTCTTTTCTTGTTATTATTATTATTATTATTTTTAGCATGATGGTTATGCCGGCCATTTAAAATAATTTAAAAAAAATTTCCCTGCATTTCCATGTTCTGGGGAAAATATAAATTGTGTAATAAATTATTCCCTCAGGCATTTAATATGATTTGGCATACACACATGAAATGTGACACTTGTTATAAAGGGGAATAGCAATAATTTTCCTCTGCATTCATTGCATTTTCAACTTTTTTAAAAAAATATTTTATTTATTTGACAGAGAGAGAGATCACAAGCAGGCAGAGAGAGAGGAGGAAGCAGGCTCCCTGCTGAGCTGAGAGCCTGATGTGGGGCTCGATCCCAGGACCCCGAGATCACGACATGAGCCGAAGCCAGCAGCTTAACCAACTGAGTCACCCAGGTGCCACTGCATTTTCAGCTTTAAAAAATTTTTCTATTTAGTGATTTTTGAAAAGTGAGTATCATTGGCAAGATTAAGCATAAAATGTTATGGGTGTGATTGATCACCTGGAGGAATTCTTGGTTTTTGATATTAGCTACTCTATTACTCAAGTTTCTAATGTTGAATCCGGAACCCTGGAAAATCTGGCCCACTGAACTAAGTGGGCCACCAAGGCAAGTGGCTGTTAGAGGTGATGTAAATATGAAGAGACGTACGTATTCTGAACAATCAGACTTTGAGCTTGACAGACTACAGAGAATAATAAAAAGGTGATACTCACATCTGAATTAAAGCGAAGCTGACAGACATTGCAAGAAATAACTTGTTTCTTCTTTGGGGGAATGGACACTCCAAAAGTGTGGTTAATGACTGCTTTTTGCACAGGATCCATCTGAAGAGCAAATGATAAAATAGTCAATGTACAGCTTCAAAGGATAGACAGTAAATATGAGCAAGTTAAAGTAGTTGTATTATTCCCTAAGATTTTAACTTCTTGGTTCCCAAAGAGGGATAATAAACAGTCTCCTTCAATAGCAAGTTACTCGTTTTCAGGAGTTAAAAACAAGAACAAAAAACTGGTTTTGAAACAATAACCACTCCCAACCAAATCACAGGAGAATCATATCAAGGAATCTTATACCTCTATAAGGAATCTTGAAAAACCTTAAAAGAATCATAAAATAAGAAAATTTAAGATTCAAAGGTCAGGGTTCAAATTCACATGTTAATGCTTTCCTCATATGAGGTGATGATTGTTAAGATGGTCTGAAACGATCTCAGTCACAATCACTACACATATATTTCAGTTTCTCAATTTTTGATTTATGACAAAATTATAAATGATAGGCTCATATCACAACATAGAAACTATTGATCATTATTTTAAAATAATTTATTACTTTTCATGCACTATAGATTGAAATCCATCTTACTTGAAACACATGTCATAGTTTTACACTCAAATACCCATAGCAGATTAACATGCAACCTTTGTCTAGATATTGATCAAGTAAAGTTTTAACTTTTTGTTGTCTGATTGCTGAGGCTAGGAATTCTAGTACTATGTTGAACATCAGTGGTGAGAGGGGGCATCCTTGTCATGTTCTTGAACTTAAAGGAAAAGCTCTGTTTTTCCCACAGAGAATGATATTTGCTGTGGGTTTTTCATACATGGCTTTTATGATATTGAGGTATGTTCCCTCTATCCCTATACTGTGGAGAGTTTTAATCAAGAAAGGATGTTGTATTTTGTTAAATGATTTTTCTGCATCGATTGAGAGGATCATATGGTTCTTGTCCCTTCTTTTATAATCAGACAACAGAAAGAAATAAAAGGCATTCAGATTGACAAAGAAGAAGTCAAACTCTCACTCTTTGCAGATGACATGTTACTTTATATGGAAAACCCAAAATACTCCACCCCAAAATTGCTAGAACTCATACAGCAAATCAGCAACATGGCAGGATATAAAATCAATGCAAAATAATCAGCTCTATTTCTATACACTAACAATGAGACAGAAGAAAGAAATTAAGGAGCTGATCCCATTTGTACCAAAAACCACAGGATACCTAGGAATAAACCTAACCAAAGAGGTAAATGATGTGTACTCTAAAAACTACAGAACATTTATTAAAGAAATTAAGAAAGACACAAAGAAATGGAAAAACATTTCATGCTTTTGGATTGTTAAAATGTCTATGTCACCCAGAGCAATATTAATAAATATTGTTTAACAATAAATAAGAAAACAAGAATAAATATTGTTGAAATGTCTATGCTACACAGAGCAATCTACACATTCAGTGTAAGCCCTATCAAAATACCACTGACAATTTTCACCTAGCTGGAACAAATAATTCTCCAGTTTGTAAGGAACCAGAAAAGACCCTGAATAGCCAGAGGAATGTTAAAAAAAAAACAAAAACAAAAAAACAAACAAAAAACCCAAAGCTCATGACATCACAATGCCAGACTTCAAGTTCTATTACAAAGCTGTAATCAAGACAGTATGATGCTGGCAGGAAAACAGACGCATAGATCAATGGAACAGAGTAGAGATCTCGGAAATGGACCCTCAACTCTATGGTCAACTAATCTTCAACACAGTAGGAAAGAATATCCAATGGAAAAAGGATAGTCTCCTCAATAAATGATGCTGGGAAAACTGGACAGCTACATGCAGAAGAAGGAAACTGGACCATTTCCTTATACCACAAAAAAAAAATAGACTCAAAATGTATGAAAGACCTAAATGTGAGACAGGAATCCATCAAAATCCTAGAGAAGAACGCAGGTAACAACCTCTGTGACCTGAGCCGCCGCAACTTCTTGCCAGACACGTCTCCAAAGGCAAAGGAAACAGAAGCAAAAATAAACTTTTGGGACTTCATCAAGAATAAACCTTCTGCACAGCAAAGGAAACAGTCAACAAAACTAAAAGGCAAACTACAGAATGGGAGAAGATATATGCAAACGACATATCAGATAAAGGGCTAGTATTCAAGATCCATAAAGAACTTATCAGACTCAGGGCACCTGGGGGGCTCAGTGGGTTAAAGCCTCTGCCTTTGGCTCAGGTCATGATCCCAGGGTCCTGGGATCAAGCCCCATATTGGGCTCTCTGCTCAGCGGGGAGCCTGCTTCCTCCTCTCTCTCTGCCTGCTTCTCTGCCTACTTGTGATCGCTCTCTGTCAAATAAATAAATAAAATCTTAAAAAAAAAAAAAGAACTTATCAGACTCAATGCCCATAAAACAAAGAATCTAGTCGAGAAATGGGCAGAAGATATGAACAGACATTTTACCAAAAAGACATCCAAATGGCCAACAGGAACATGAAAAAATGCTTCACATCATTTGCCATCAGGGAAATACTACAAAACCACAATAAGATACCATCTCACTCCTAACAAGACAAGAAAGAACAAATGTTGGTGAGGATGCAGAGAAAGAGGAACCCTCTTACACTGATAGCGGGAATGCCTACTGGTGCAGCCACTCTGGGAAACAGTACGGAGGTTCTTCAAAAAGTTAAAGATAGAGTTACCCTATGACCCAGCAATTGTACTACTAGGTATTTACCCCATAGATATAAATGTAGTGATCTGAAGGAGCACCTGTCCCCCAATATCCATAGCAGAAAGGCCCAAAATAGCCAAACTGTGGAAAGAGCTGAGATGTCCATCAACAGAGGAATGGGTAAAGATGTGGTATGCACACACACACACACACACACACACACACACACAATGGAACAGTACTCAGTAATCAGAAAGGATGAATACTTACCATTTAATTGATGTGCATGGACCTGGAGGGATATTATGCTAAGTGAAATAAGTCAATCAGAGAAAGACAATTATCATATGATTTCACTCATATGTGGAACATAAGAAACAGCGCAGAGGATCACAGGAGAAAGGAGGAAAAACTGAACGGGAAGTCATCAGAAGGGAGACAAACCACGAGAGAGTCTTAACTATAGGAAGCCAACTGAAAGTTGCTGGAGGGGAGGTGGAAGGAGGGTAGAGTAACAAGGCGATGGACTTTAAGAAGGGCATGTGATGTGATGAGCACTGTGTGTTATACACAACTGAGGAATTACTGACACTACATCTGAAACTAATGATGTACTATATGTTGGCTAAGTGAATCTAAATGTTTAAAAAGCTTAAGTTTGACTTATACCCTATAACTTTCTTTCCTTTAGTTTGCATGTTCCATACATATTCAGAAAAATATATGGTGACGAAAGTACTCAGCCATAGAGAAACTATGGCACAACACCATGATAATACTTGGAAAAAGAAAGAACACTATTTGTAGAGCCTATAAAAAGAGAGACAGAGCAGTGATTCTCTTGCGTATTCCAAATAATCTCCAGCATTAACATCAGACAACTGGCAGTTCAAAGAACAATGTGGATGATGAACAAAGCATTACTTATCAACACATGCAACATGAACAAGAACAGATCCACTGACTCCATCATGTAGGAAATCTCCTGCGGTTAGAATTTAGGATTGGATTTGTTGATGAGATTTGGTAGAGAGGACAAATGAATACTATCCTTGATCAGAAGTATAAATCAACAAAGTATAAAAGTAGCTATTAAAACCTAAGTATATTAGAAAAGGGGGTGGATTACAGAACTATCAAATAGTAGTATTACCTATTTTTTTGCTACAAGTTTAATAGAGATGACATGACAATGTATTCTCATTATACAGAACAAAAATTTGGAGAGGGGCATATTCTGAAGTAAGATATTCTATATCCTGACGGTAGTGGTGGTCACACAAATTTACATGTGTTAGCGTTTTTAGAACTATATACACATGCAGAAAGTCGATTTTATATGTGATAATGTAAAACATAAAAAAAGAAAAAAATTGTATGAGTATGATGTTTAACTACCAAATGTAAAAATATCCTTACTGGAAAATCTGGGGATTTCTTTGGTTCAAGGTCATGACTGATGTATTAAGTGTACTTAATGAATTTTTTTTTTAAAAACTCTCCATAGGCAAAGAAAATCTCAGAAGTTCAGAAAATAAAACTTAAGTTCACTTTTTTAGTTTACTCACAAATGCATACACTTAGGTCTCATTCATCCCTTTGTAAAACATGAAACTATACTTTCTGATTGTTACTAGAGATGGCAAAGCAGTTTGAAGAGGCTAAAAATAAAATAGCCTAACTATATTGAGCAGGATTGAAAAAAAAAGTACACTGTTTTGCAAAGTTAAAAAACGAGAGAATTTTATTGAGATATTTTCTGTTCTCAGGCTCTGAAAAATACTTGCTGGTTATGTGTGAACTACATGGAATAAAACTATATGAATATTTCCCAAACACCAGTTTTCTGCATTCCACTTTCATTATTTTTGCCATAGCCATATATTATTATTCACTTATTTTTTCTTTAAATCAAAGTAAAATTGACTTTTTCTTTTTAAATTGACTTTTCCTAAAAACAGTGATAACATTAATGAAATCATAGGTTAATGTCTTTTTTCTTATTACTCATTTTAAAAAAGATTGAAAATTAACGTTAAAAAAATTAAAACTTTCATTATCTAAAATAAAGGCATATATTCTTCTTGTTTCCATACCACAATGTACGAACACAGGCAAAAGGCTCATCTAAAATAATCTAGTTCCATGTTTTTAGTAAACCAAGACATCTGCTGACAGCTCCAACATGACCTGGAATATAAACATTCCTCTTATATTTAAAAAATTGTTAGCTGCTTATATAATTTTTTAAATGGCTCCTAATACAACTTTATTCTACTTAAATCTCACATTTGCACCACATCAGCCTGAAAAAATCCCCTAGTGTCCCCAAGGCTGGGAGCAAACTGTCCCAAAAGGTGAATTGTGGATGAGCCCTCCAGGTACAAAGGCAAGCTCCCAGCCGTCTGCTCTCCCGTAAGTGAACTGAGGAGGTTCCTTCAAGAAACTCTTACCAGAACTGGCTTCTCTATCTTATATACATAATCCTATCCATCCTTATAAAATCAGCTAACTAAACACAGCCCTTTTACTTCATTCCTTGTTATTAATTCTTGTTGCATTTTATCCTTTGAACAATTTATCACTAATCATGTAAAAATTTTATTCTTTATGTTTCTCATTTGGAATAGATTTTTCTCTGTTTTCCATTTGATTTTTTTTTTTTTTAAACAGCTATTTCAGGAAAAGATCCACTTTTTCCCCCCTCCCCCGTCTAAATCTCTTTTGTCTTTCTCTGCTGTTTATCACAGGATTCTATAATTACATTTCTTATTCAAATGTCATTTTGGGGATCCCACTTCAGTTGAAAGAAAACCTCAAATTGTCTGAAAAAGATCGCTCCACTTGCCAATTCAGCGGATACCTTGAAATAGCTACCATCTAGCTGATATTTGGAGCATTTGCCATGTGACACAGTAACTACAGTTACCTGAGTCATTTCAGTGGGATCCAGACATGGAAGAATATAGAGAAGGTCTTCAGATCTCTACCTTTCCCTTTTTAAGATATTAAGTGAGGGACACCTGGGTGGCTCCGTTGCTTAAGGCTCTACCTTCTGCTCAGGTCATGATCCCAGGGCCCTGGGATAAAGCCCTGCTTTTGCTCCATGCACAGGGGCAAGCCTGCATCTCCCTTTCTTCCCTGTTCCTGCTCTCTCTCTCTCAAATAAACAAATAAAATCTTTAAAAAAAAGTATTAAACGATAAAATCTTATATACTTTTCTTAGCAGTCCTACAATACTCTACAAGTTAGAAGAAAACAGTAACTATGATGTTAATTTATAAATATATATTTTTTTCTTCTACTAATGCATGTCCATTCTCTGTAATTACGATGGGATATGTAGAACTAAGTCAATGGTAATTCTTTTATTCAATCACCAATTTTTAGGGTAAATAAAACAGGGTGAATAAAAACATTCTCATAAATCCTAAATTGTGATACATGCATGTGACTCAGTTTAATACAGTCAAAACTATATATACATATCATAAGGATCTCATATGTAGAATACTCAGAAAAATTATTGGAGATATTGCAACTAACCACAGTAAGAGTTTTCTTAAAGAGTCAGTCGGCTTTCTCATAGACATTTGATTATTAAAAATAAACAAGTGTTTTCAAACATCTCTGTTAAAATGTTTATATCACTTTTAAACGAACAAGTGCCTTGTAAATACTCATTGTTTAGCTCATGTTCATTCAGATTGCACAAGAAAGCTATCTATGTACTGAGAAAATTGTGATTCATTGGCAAATAATGCTAGAGAAATTTTGCTTTTTTTTTTTTCCTTAAAAAAAATCAAATTTCGGGGTGTCTGGGTGGCTCAGTGGGTTGAGCCTCTGCCTTCGGCTCAGGTCATTATCTCAGGGTCCAGGGATCGAGCCCCGCATTGGGCTCTCTGCTCAGCAGGGAGCCTGCTTTCTCCTCTCTCTCTCTCTCTCTCTCTCTGCCTGCCTGTGATCTCTGTCTGTCAAATAAATAAATAAAATATTTTAAAAAATCAAATTTCATATAAGAGAGGTTTTCGTTCCCCATCAAAAAAACAAAACAAAACAAAACAAAAAACCAAAAAAACAACCCATGTAGTTCTAGCTACCAATATTCCTTACCTGGCAGAATTTATTGGTCCCAAATAAGCCTCTTCTTTTCTAAAAAAGTAAAAGTTAGAAGTAGTCATCTGGAATTTTGAGGCTAGCGAGCACATTTACAAGAAAGTTTTAAAAAATTCATTTTCCTTATTCATCTCTGATTAAAAAGCCTGCAATGCTTACTAACCAAAAAGCAGCAAGAGTTAACACTTGCCACTTTTTCTAATGAAAATCATGTAGAAATGAAAAGCAAAACCTATTAGTGCAATTAACTGGGAGGTAATAAAAATGAAAGATGGGGTTGCGGCTATTACCAGGAATTGAGGAGATAATTGGAGGCTATGTATGGACAAATTAACTATTATATTATAGTACTTATAAATGAATTAATGAAGCTGGCCTTATCACACCATCTATTATATTGTCAATATCAGAATAAGAACAAACAGGTATCCTTGGTGTATTCACCAAGATTATGGAAACACAAATTTGTGTGGATTTTTAAAAAGTGTTACTGAGCATACTAGAAAGTAATTTACATCTTCACAGTGTAAGCAATCACATAAAAATATGCAGCTGCAAATAAAACCGAGCCACTGGGAAAAAACAACGCCAGGTACCTCACTAAAGGCAGGAGCCACCCTACTGGGGGTAGGGAGAGAAACCAGTGCAGGGGCTACGGGATCAAATGGCTTTTAGACGAGATGATTTTTCGGTTCGAGGCAAAGAACTTAGAAATACAAACTTCGGACGATCTCTGTAATTTTCAAGAGGCCTGAAATTTGATTTATATCCTTGTAAGAGTCTTAAAATGATTTCGCAGCCAGGGTGGCTAGGTGTAAAGTTGGAGTAAAATATGGGAGTAAACTGAGGGTTGCTGGGGGGGAGGGGGGTTGGGAGAAGGGGGGTGGGGTTATGGACATTGGGAAGGGTATGTGCTTTGGTGAGTGCTGTGAAGTGTGTAAACCAGGTGATTCACAGACCTGTACCCCTGGGGATAAAAATATATTATATGCTTATAAAAAATAAAAAATTAAAATAAAATGGATGTCAAGTTGGAACACCGCCCAATTAAAGAACAAAGAGACTGCCCAAGAAGGATAATACAAGGTTTTCTTCTCTGTGGCTAAATGGCTAGGTTTCTGCACTATTCTTAAAGACAGAGTAGTGTCATCTTAAACTCAGTCATCTATTTTAACCGATGTACTGAAAAGCATTTGGGAAGCACTTGTTTTATAATAAACGGGCAATACTAGCTTTTCTAGCAAATGGAGGTAGAAACCACATTTTTGATGTTTAAAGTTTAACAGTCATCCCATAGACATTCCTGGAAGCCTATTATGTCAGATATTGTTCCAGACTAGATGGTGTAGGATGAGTCCAACATAAGGACATATTTATAATTGTGAAAGTTAACCAATGAAAAAACAGACAACAGAAACTGTATTTAACTGGGGCTGGGAAAAGAAGTGACCTTAAAGCAAAATAACAGGCCTGAGAAAGCACTTGGAGGTGTGTCTCCTTTGCCTCCCCTCTACTTTGGGCTTTTTCTCCCTTTTCTGATTTTCTCACATTTTAAGCACCGAGGACCCTCCCTTTACCAGTGACGTCAATGTGTGATCCTCCCAGGGGGTGTTGGTCTTTTCCATTCCTTTTTTAGCTGTGGAATAACAATAACAAACATCATAAGAGCAGCTTCGATTTACGGAGCTCTTACTATGTGCCAGGAATTATACTAAGGGATTATTTTGTGTCGTCTCCACAGTCACCCAAGGCAGATATGATCTTTATCCTCCTTTACAAATGAAGACTCAAAGGCTTTGAGAGTTTCAATAGCTTGTCACCCCTGAGTCAGAAGGTCTGAAGCCAGGATTCAAACTCAGGTAGAGTCTCTCCCCACTGTTCCCTGCAAAAGGAGCACTGAGCCTGATGACGGGTAGTGCCTGCGGCTCTGCTGAGGGGGATGGGGGGATGAGATCTGAAGAAAGGATGGATGTTTCTAGCTCCTCCGCAGCCTGGAGGGGAGTTGCCTCGTCCAACTACACGTAAGACCCACTTGATACTTAAGTAAGTTTCCTGGAGAGGTGAGTCTGGGTTTTTCTCTTTCTGATCCATTTTCGTCACTCTTAGAATCAGCCCATTTCTTCTTGTGCAAGTTAAGGAGAGCCAGAAATAAGCACTGGGGATGTCCTGTCCTCTCTCCCCATTGTAACAGCTGGGCTTGCGCACAGAATAAAACACCTAAGAGAGGGACTACTTAGAGATTACATGCAGCCGGGGACGGTCAGCATTTGCACCTGCCCTTGATTTACTGCAAAGAGGACCTTGACGACTAAACCCTGGTGACTCAGGGCTCTCTGGAAGTTTGGCAAAGCATTACTTTTTAAAGTGCAATATTAGCAAATTACAGTAGTACAAAAAGAATGACTATTTTTTCATCTCTTCCTTTTTCAATATCAGACTTATAGAAAGGAATGTGACCACAGTGTCCCATGAAAACTTCAAATGTTCAGAAAGTGACACATTTAAAAGTGATAGCTACATCATTGAAGAGTAGTATCTCTCTGAGTTACTTCAAAAAAAGGTTTTGCCTTTTTCATATTTAAGCACTCTGACCCCATGCCTTAACATTATTGTTTTACTTTTTTCAAATCCTCACAAACTGAAATAGAGACCAGACACAGCTATCACAAAGACCCATTTCTTTTCTCAAAGATCAAGAGGTAGAAACAATTGCGCATTATTGGCAACAACACCTCAACCACACAGCTTTGTATGGTTTTGGATTTCAAATAAGAAGGCTCAATAAAAGTAAACCGCATGGAACATTACACTGGAATTGCACGCGACCATGAGACCTGCATTTTTGCATCTGGAATGTGTACAAGCATAGACTTGCCACACCGATATGGCTTCTCCTACCCAGAACACCCTGACAGGGGTCCACATGGATGCCATCACTGTCATGGTAAGGAAGACAAATGGCCCGCCACTCTCTCCACAGGTTGTTGATTCAGCGGGGAGCCGTATGTCTGGAAAGGTGCTTCCCTAACGGGTTTCCAGCTCTGTGCTAGAACCACACCTTGGTTGCGACTTGCTCATCGAATCCCCTGTGTCCTGATAACAATGGGATACCATTCCTCTTCTAGGAGTTTAACCAGTCATTCAGAACTGGTATAAAGGCTAAAGTAAGATAACACACACTTAGGGAAATAATAAGCAACAGGCCACATTATATCTTTATCTCCAACCCAATAAAGCTATTACTATTACTACTACTATTTTATCAAAATATGGTAGGCTGTTCAGTATTTTGAGGCTGGTTAACAATTAGCAGTATTAAGTATTATATAATATAAGTATAATATATATATTATATATATAATACATATAATATAAGTATATAATATAATATAAGTATTAGCAGTGATTCCTGCAGAAATGAGATGGGATTCCAGGTTCTCTTTCCAGAGTCTCCTTTGGGGTGTCAATAGTCTCTAGAAAAATATGAGTGGCCTCATCCCAGAGATCTGAAGCAGCCAGTCAGAGTACAGATTGGCCTTTCATCCACCCCCTTTTTTTGTTTAAATAAATTTAGAAGGTTTGACATCTTTCAATCAAATTCCATATTGTCAGGCCCTCTTTGAAAAGTTCTGAGATTCATCAAACGAGATTGCATTTCCATTGACAAAAAGGATGACTAAGTAAGGAAAAACACCCGGTGATCTATTTTGAGGATCTATTTGGAAAGAAAAACTGAACTGCATTTTCCAGTGGTTTTTGGAGAAATTCATCTTGTTTTTATTTTTGGAAGAATAAAAAGAAACATAGAATGTTAAGAGATGTATGTTTCTGCCATAAAATATTGTCCACTTTCTAGATCACTCTGATAGTAAAGGATGCAATGTTTTTAGAGGTTGTTTCATATCAACTTAGACTATTCAGTACTTGGAAATTTTTGCTCCTTTCCCAACACATCACACTTTTATAAATGCATGATTTTCAATTTGAACAAACTATATTTTCTTGAAAATTCATTGATGTAACAAAAGTTTATCAAGTGGCTATCATTCAGTGTCTTAGGAACTGGACATAAAATGAAGAACAAGCCTTCAAAAAAAAATTACAACATTGTATTTGAGGATACCTATAAATCTAAAGTAATAAATAAGGTATTTTCAGAGTGTTTAAGTACTTAAGAGAAAATCAGGAGAACGGGAAAAAAAAAAAAAACCCACATTTTACCACAGATAATTCCTAAAAACATTTTGGTTGTCTTGACACAACTGTGATTCAGATACTTCTACATGTAAAACCATACAAAAAACATAAAAGCAATGACACTATTCCATGATTTAGGAAAAATTTGATACCAAATTCCGAATTGTACAACTTGTGCAAGTAAGGAGCATGTTCCTCAGCTTTCAAAGTGGCCTGTGAGATTCCCATAGTGGATGTTCTTCAACTGACAAGTACCAGATAACAAATGGATGTCAGAATTCCCATGATCGTCCTAACCTCAAGGAGAAAGTGACCTGCATTTTGGAAGTTGTCTGAAGAGGAGTGCTACGTGCTAGATATTCTCTCACATGGAAACCTTCCAAGCCGGTTTCTGTGCAGTGTGGTTGGTCTGGTAGTTAGTGAATAGCAAAATGAGTACAAGCTACCTCTCTTGTTCTTTACATAAGTAGAATTGGTCCATGATCTAACACTTATGAAGATACTCTAAGAAAATAATGTTTTTCAAGTTTAATACGTTAAGAACTTCAAAAAGTTACCAAATGGTAAAAGAAAAAAGCAAAAAGCTAATGAATGGGTGGTTTCACCACTTCCCTCTCTTTAGTGGAAAACCAGTTGAACGCTTTTGACAGATAATTTAAAAACTATTCTGAGGAAAAGGAAGAAATTTTAAGGTATTTTTTAGACAGTAGTTATTTTGTTAATGGGAGACACCACAAGATTAGACCTGTGTACCTTACTGAAGCCGCACGTCTAATTCTGACAGTAGATCCTTGTATGTAACAAATATGGTCAGTACAAATGTAAAATGTTCCATTTTACTGGCGGCTCCACATGCCTGGTGATTTTCCATGCTACCAGGGATTAAGAGCGATGCAGCAACGCTGTAGTTATGCCATTGGCTAATTTAAGAAGCCACATCAAAGAGCATTTCAAAAAGCTCAGTTTAACAAATAAGACTTTCAATTTACGTCTGCAGTGGGTAGGAGACTTAACTGAAGGTTCACTCAGACCTCACTGCGTGGACACACAAACAGGTACACACCCAACAGTTTTGGGTGTTGATGTTCCTATTCAAACAACAGACGAGTCAGCTAAAAAATTCAATGGCATATTACCCATATTCAGGTTAAACAATGCATTTTGAAATGTCTATTCGGTTAATGTGATTTATTAGGGAAGCCCAGACCACTCTGTAGTCCAATTCTAACTGCTGCTTTCAACATAGGGAAAAAGAAATAAGGTAATGAGCTGAATTTTATATCCTAAGAAAACCCAATGCTTTTCTTTCTTTGTTTCCATTCTTAAACAAAGCAAATGTTTAGATGTGACTGGAAACCACTGAGAGAGAGAGAGTGGTGTTTTCCCATCAAGATGGGAAGAAAGTTCTTGAAAGCTTTTTCTTTTATCTTCAAGATTTGATGTTCTGGGTTGCCTGGGTGGTTCAGTCCGTTAAGCGTCTGCCTTCGGCTCAGATCATGATCCAGCATCCCGGGATCATAGCCTTGCGTGGGGCTCCCTCCTCAGTGGGGAGCCTGCTTCTCTCTCTCCCTCTGCCTCTCTCTTTTTTTTCTCTCTCTCTCTGTCAAATAAATAAATAAAATCTTTAAAAAAAAAAGAGTTGCTTTCCTATGACTATAATATTTTTTGGCCAATGGATGCATACAGATATGAAAGATCTATAACATCTGTCAAAGACAAGATAGCAAAAAATTTCTTATGAAAATGTTAGATGTCCTCATGAGAGAATGCAAAAAAAATTCAGAAAATTTTTAAGAAAAATGAAAACTATGTGGAATCTTTTAGGAAACTAACAAGAATTTAACTCTACTATGAATTTTAATAGCAAAGAAGAAATAAAATGATAAATCCTATGAATACATTTTTCCTTGTGGGAAAGTTACTACCTCCAAAGGTAGTCCAAAGGTAAGTACTACCTTACTCAATAAGGTATAGTCATATTTAAAAAACAGCCCAAGATATGCATAGTTGACAGTGAACTATGTCACCCCCTGTTCCCCAAAAAAGTCCCACTAACAAAGCTAGAGTACATGCTTCAGAGTGTTGGGAACAGGAACTGGATTCACCAAGAGAATCTAAACTACATAGGTCAGCTGTTTCCTGTGTTATTTAGTATTGTGTCTTCTCAGGGTGAAATAAAAAAAAAATTGTATCAGGAATATGGACTGAAGAACAATTTTTCAATAGATGCAAAATACTCAAGAAGATAGAGATTCAGCTAAGGATAGATCATGAGAAGATCATGAGAAGCAATTATTCTGTAGTACATCATAGTACATCCATCCTGCAGTTTGGAAGGACCGGCTAATATCTGAGATAGAAGACAGGCACTTTGTTCTTGACCTTTCTTTTTGTTTTTAAAATAGTGACTGGAAAACTGCCTCCAAAACTTTGTCTTCAAGATTAAATTTCCATAACATAAAATTCAGTGCCAAAAGGAAGTCTGAAAAATACCTTAAAAAAAAAAAAGAATTCTCCGTACTTTAGGAGGAAAATAATGCCATACCAGTAACCAAAGACTACTTGCGGATACTTATGATGTAGCTTTAAAAGTTATTGGTCCAGGGGCGCCTGGGTGGCTCAGTGGGTTAAAGCCTCTGCCTTTGGCTCAGTTCATGATCTCAGGGTCCTGGGATAGAGCCCCATATCAGGCTCTCTGCTCGGCAGGGAGCCTGCTTCCTCCTCTCTCTCTGCCTACTTGTGATCCCTCTGTCTCTGTCAAATAAATAAAAGAAATCTTTAAAAAAAGTTATTGGTACAAAGTCTCTAAATACAAGTAAGTAAGAATATGTTTGCCTGTGTTCTGGTAAACAGTCTTAAAAAAAAAAAAGTTACATAGGCTTCCTTAGACACTAGGAAAGCACTGAGCTTTCTTGATTTAAAAATCAATACACCTCCCAAACAGCAAGGATGCATTAACTGACATCCTCTCAAAACCATTCTGTCAAAGCTGAGTTTGAAAGGCTGTTGGGTAACGAATCAGATAGATCCTGATGGTGAAGCAAAACAGGTCCGTGACACAAATTAAAAAGGTAGAAGATGAAAAGAAAACCCCACCAGGCAAGAAGAAGTGCAAGCGGAAACCCGGGCCTGTTTGGATGTATTCTTTATTCTGCGAAGCAAAGTGGAAATGAAATGTTTTTTCCCCAGATGCAGGACCATGTTTCTTACCCTTGCGCTAAGAAGAAAGCTGACAGTTGAGGACTGACAAGGCTCAAGGCAAGACAAGTGTTCCAGTCCTGAGCATCTCAGGTTCCTTCTCTCCATAGCATACTCTCATTACACAGTGGTAAAATGTCAGAGATCATCTATGTTTTCAAACTGGTTTTTAAATTTTTAATTTCAGTCTGAGCTTCTGAACCCCCCCACCAAAGTCATCCTAATTGAAAACAATAAACACTGAAAATGATGCTGGTTACAACTGGTAGGCCAGGCCCCACACCCACCGGCCCGATTTTAGTCCAGCTTCCTCACTTGAGAATGAGAAAAGATTTGGAGAATTTTAGTGACTTGCTTGAAACCCTTCAGCTAAGCCCAGAACCCAGATCTCTTGCTACAGTCACCAGATTTACAAATAAAAGTATAAGATGCCCAGTTAAAGCTGAATTTCAGATAAACAACAAATCATTTTTTTAAGTAAACATATGTGCCAAACATTGTATAGGATATTCTTATACTAAAAACAATTTGTTGTTTATCTGAAATTTAACTTTAACTGGCATCTTGTATTTTATCTCTCCCTGATTCCTTTTCTTTTTGTAATTAATTTATTGATGTCATCTCTACACCCAGTGTGAGGCCCAAACCCACAATCCTGAGGTCAAGAGTTGCTCACTCTTCCAACTGAGCCAGTCAGGCACCCTCCCTCCCTATTCCGTGACTGCCATCCAAAGACGTCATGACTACATCAATATTGATTCTACTGGTCCTTCTCCTTACAAGCTTTTTTGTCATACTTAACATTCTAGGACTTTTATTAGGAAAGTAGTCCCTGGATGGTTTTGTGGACAAGTGACATCAAAAATATTTTACGTCATATATTTATCTTGTTGCTGCCTTTTTATATGGATGTATATGTGTATACTCTTCCAGCAAATAAAGATTTTTGGTTCAAGTCTGCATTTATATTATACAAAATGTACCTACCATACTTGTAAAGTAAAATAAAGAGCTTCAGTATTATATGCCTCACTCTGTTCTCTGCAGTGATAATTGCTTTATTGAATAAGGCTCTGTTAACGGTACAGCTTGACATTTAACATTTATCCATTTAATTTATAATTATTTTTAGGTGACTGCAAGGAGGCTACAGTTCAAACTAAAAGTAGTCTGAACTGAACTGTCTTTCTTCTTCTCTGAGTTTTTTAAGGAAATGCAGTCACTGGCAGGTGAAACTATTTTATCCACCAAATTTGTTTCAAATATACATAAAGCCCTTTCTGCCTCTGTATATTCTGAATACAGCAACATCTAAAGGAAGAAAATGAATACAGTAAATGAAATCATCACATTAAAAATGTGTCTAGCTTGCTCATATTTTGGCCATGGATATCTCATCAAAATCCTCTAGTCAAGCAATGGAGAAACACCTACATGCACCACGTAGCGAGTTGTTAGGAAATATAGAATCCCTCAGGAACATTCATAAAAAGTTCGAATGTTATGGAGCAAAAGCCATTTGTATTTATAATCTATCTACTCCTTATGAAGATTTTTAGAAATGTTTCTAAATGTTTCTGTTTCCCATTTGGAAATTCAACCTATTGGGATGCTTGGCACCTTCAAAGTCTTCATAACACTCATTTGGAATTTTTATTCACCCTTTTTGCCTCCCTCAACATTTAACACTTTTACTAAAATTGGACAAATACCTCTATGTAAAACACAAGAAGTTCATATGTCACTCTATTTGAAAGGTTTTGTATAATTATCTAGGAGTCACCAGATTTCTGCCACACAACAAACAATATCACGAGAACGATTGTTGGCAGTTCTCTAACCACTGCAGTGCCACTGGCCTCCTGAAGCTGGGGTTAAAAGCTGGCCTCTGGAAATCAGTCATGCTCTCGGCAGAGAATAATATTTCAGTGATATGAAAGCTGAAATGGAGACTATAATCTTTTGTGATTACCCTTAAGGCCGAAGCAAACGCAAAAAGGAAAGTCCATGAATTGCTGATAATTTCCTGTGATGACCGATTCCCAGGAAATTCTGATATAACTCTTGCTCTGTGAAGAACTGATGGCTCCGCAGAACTGTCGCTTCAAAGACCTGCACCTCTGGATGTCACAATGCTTCTTCAGAAGCTACTCATCCATTAAAGGGGCCAGGCCTGTGAGGCAGCAGCTCTCCCTCTGAAGACAATGGGAAGTCTGATTGCACAAGGAGTGATGAGCTGTATGCTACAGGCTGTTTTTCCAGAGAGTTCTTTTATGAAGGAATTGATTGAAAATATAACTGTTTTAAACCTTTTTTCTCCTCCTAGAGGTTTAAAGATGGATATATTTCTCTGCTGTTCCTAATAGCTCCGTAACTATGATTATCTCAGCTTTTATAATTTTTAAGGTTTTACTTGTTCTGATATTTGTTTTCTCTGAGAAAAAAAATAGTTTTCATACATATGTGCATACTGTTCATGTCTATTTAATATTTTGGGGTAGGATATAAAACTACTCATCTCTTTTTGAGTAAGCATCAAATCTACAGTTAGATGTCACTGCTCAGAACACAGGTTAAGTGGGTCCTTCTTATACAACTGGCAACTGAAATTCAGGAGAAAAGGGGAGGCAGGGTAAATGGAGATCTCCAGCAGAAGTCCAAAGAATTTTTAGAATACATTTCCATTATCAATACATGAAGGATAATTTAATATATTGGCTTCTATGAATGGGTTTAAAATCTTTTTTAATTGTTATGTTAACATAATTGGTATATATATAATATATACATATACATATATTATATATACTATATACTATACATAGTATATATAATAATATATATTATACATACTATATATAGTATACTATATATAGTATACTATATATAAATCTATATAAAGTATATATAAATATATAATATAAAAGTATATATATACTATATATAAATCTTTTTAAATATAATCTTTAATAGAATCTTTTTTAATTGTTATGTTAACATAATTTTTATGTTAACTATTGCTAGTTGAAAGAATGTGAGAATAAGATATGTGTATATATGTATATATTATATACTAAATATACTGTATATATGTATATATTATAGTATATATACTATATGTATATATTATATACATATATATTATATGTGTATATATGTATAATATACATATATATAATATGTTTGGAAGTCAACTGTATTTTATTTTATTTTTAAAAGATTCTATTTATTTATTTGGAAGAGAAAGTACAAACATAGGCAGGGGGAGAGGCAGAGGGAGACAGAAAGGGAGAAGCAGACACTTTGCTAAGCTGGGAGCCCAGTGCAGGGTTGGATCCCAGGCTCCTGGGATCATGACCTGAGCTGAAAGCAGACGCTTAACTGACTGACCCATCCAGTCGACTATATTTTAAAATAAAACAGAAAACACTGTTACATGTTAGTAGTCAGTGACAATGTTGCATAAGTGGACGGCTTTCAGGTTCGAAATATCTTTATCATAACCTAATATTATTGAAGGTAAACTGGCAAAATGGAATTCAGTCAAACCAGTGTGGTTATTTCTCGCCTTTGTTCTATACCCTCTCCCCAGCCCTGCTTCAAATTCAGCTGTAGCCTCTCTTCATTGCTTTTAGACAGCCAGGTAATTCTGATCTTTAAGCATGCCCTACTACTAACTCATTCCGCTAACAAATAGAGTACCTGCTTAGTAGCGGGCAGAACTACTTTAAACAGTATAAATGTCTTAAAGTCAATATATACATGGTCTTAGCCATGTATATATCCTTAGCATCTACCTGAATTAGGATTGCTCGAATGCACAAAACCAGCCCCAGTGATAAATATAACTTGGTTTATTTAAGGCAATTGGCTAGGAAGATGAGATAAAGGGAATAGACATATTAATAAGAATATTAATTTTATTTATAAAAATCGAGCTTTGCTATTTTAAGTGTACTTTCTTAAACATGATCTCATTTGGTATTCATAGAAACTGAATTGTTCAAGACAACAATAAGGTGATACGCTGGCATGCCTGGTGGCTCAGTCCAGAGAGCATGAGACTTCATCTTGGGGTTGTGAGTTCTAGCCCCACACTGAGTGGGGACTACTTCAGAATAAAATCTTTAAAGAAATAATATTGTAAAGCAGGGTCAGGCCTGGTTAGTACTTGAATGGGAGAAATAATACGGTGATATGTTTTATAGTTATGATTTTTTTCACAGAACTCACACTACATTTCAGAAGTTTTCTAAATATTCAGTCATATCCTCAATCCTCCATAAGCAAAATAAGCCCAAATTTTCATGATATAATGATAAGGGTTATGAACATATATTAACTCTAGTTGTAAAATAAGGAAAAGTAGAACTAAATGACTTTCTCAAGATCAAAGAAAATGAATGTAGATACTGGTGTCATGGCTCCCAGTCCAGTGCCCCTTCCCTTCCCAGTGCACTAGATCACTCTCCCTTCTTCCCTCCTCCATTCTGATTCCTGCTTCTCTAGGGGGCATGAAGCACAGTCAAGACCATGTAGGACTGTTAGAGGCTTACATTGGAACAATGCAAGCAGAATTACCTCTCTGAGATCAGAAAGAACGTTCCAAGTGGCTTTGGGGAGGAGGTGGGATATGACAGATGAATGAGTGACTAAGTAAATGCTACTACCTCTTTAGAAGCTAAGTACTTCAAAAGTTGAAAATTAAGTATATACCATGTGATAGTAGCTATTACTAATAATTTCAGCATCTAATAACTTCAGCTCATTTTTGGGAAATGAAGTTTTTGGAGGTTTGATACTATTATGACAAAGAATCAATTTACATATTGTGGATATTTGGTATCTATATAAAAAAATCAATTAAATTAGACCCAGAAACATATTTTTAATTATTGCAGACTTTATATACACCTAAAATTATTGTAAATCATAAACCTGTGAAAGACATCAGCTATCTTTTCTACTACAACACTCAGATCTTTATTTGGTTGCAGAAACTGCTCACAATAAGAAAAAAGGATGAGACTGACGAGACAATTCTATCTTCTAAATAGAACACACTGCAGGGATGCCCAGCTGGCTCAAATGATACATTATGCCACTCTTGATCTTGGGGTGATGGGTTCAAACCCCATGTTAGGTATACAGATTACTTAAAAATAAAATCTTAAAAAATTAAATTAAAAAAATAAAACACACTGCAAAGGAGAGTTTTTCAATCTGACTTTAGGTCCCGCAAGGATTTATTGGGTATTTTAAAAAGTATGTACTACTTGAATAACCTGTTAGAAATAGACACATTTCAATTCAAGTTATGTCAGGATGGAGACTGCTCTTGCTTGTCTGATACTTAGCTTTTTTTCCTTTTCAGTGGCAGAGCTGTTTACTGGAAGAAGTGTGAAGACTGGATTATATTCTTCAATCTTCCATTTTGCAAAAAGGGTGCAACAATGACACATGTAGCCTATTTTCATATGTGGGTATGTTAAAAGAATTAATTGTAGAATATCTTTAAAATATGCTAAAACCTTCTGATACTAGAATTCCATGAAAATAAGGTGTTGTTCATATAATTTAAGTTTTTCCCATCCTATTTTAAGCATCAGAACATAAAAAGGAAGGTATAAAAATCAAATTGACAGCTAAATCTGTGAAAAAAAGTATTTTTCCAAGATTCCTATGTGGTTCCACAAAGATGTTGAAATTTCACAGATTGCTCAATAGCACTCCAATTCTTCTTTAACACCCTCAATGACAATTCTGAAAGTAAAGGGATTGGAAGATTCCAAAACATGTTTTTCCTTCCCCAAAAGTGATTTGAAACCTAATTCTGAATATAAGAACCTGGGCGGGGGGCGAGGGGAGCACACAGTCTGTGCTATTGGCTGGATTCCCAAATTTTTGATAAAAGTTTTTCAGAAAACAGCACCATCAATTAATGTTTATAGATTGATCAATTTAGAAATAACTTTTTGGGCTGTAGGAATGTTTTGCACAATAATATTTTGCTACTTCTTATATTTATGAAGCTACCTTACTTGACCACTGGCACATGAAGAATTGGTCACTGAGAGAAACTAAGAACAAGGCTATTGTTGGTTTCTTCTTTGAATTAACTGGTAAGAACAAGGTAAATTATTTTAAGAAGATGGTAAATTATTTTAAGAAGATGGCCTGACAGAGACACTTTTTCCAAGTTGACTCTGCTCTTGAAAAATGCTGACCTGGGATAGTGCCAAGACTGAAGACCTGTCTCGCCAGAAAATCTCATGTGCCCTCCAAGTACACATAATCCTTGAAACTCTAGCACTAAAGATGAGGCTCCAGAGCCATGCGAGGTTGAGACTGGGATAATGAAATAGACATTCGAGAGGACAGAGCATGGGGGAACTACAGATGCCTCTTTTCATAGGCTTCTCAAACCTTGTGTTCCTTTACTGCATAAGGGCCCATCAAAGTCTTAATCTGTGTTTCTTGGCAGCTTAATCAACTGAACTGACTATTGATTATGAACAGTATTCTCTATTATATTATGGTGAATTACACAAGAGGAAGTAGTAATGTCAGACAGTGAGCAGATTCTTATTCGTTATAACCCCTTTCTTAGCACAATGACTGGCATGTGAGGACATTCAGTAAGAGGTTGTGAATGAATGCCTTTTCCTAGATGCCATGCACAAATAATTTATTTGGGGAGAGAGAAGGTGTATGACCATACATTATATAAATACACATGCACACACACATGCACACATACATACCATTAAATAATACCCACATATTCTAAAGGGATTTCAATATTACGTAGAGAAAAGGAGATCTAAACACAAAGTCTGTAATAGGCAAACCTTGATAAGGCAAAGGATATGACAAATTTTAAAAGATACATTTGTAGTTTGAAGAGAAGAGGGAGACAATAGTACAGATGGTCACTATGTAGTATTTTTTCTCTCCCAGGTAATATTTACATACTTTTTCTTTTTCTCTGTCATATTGAATAGGGATGAAAAAAATTCCAGGCAGGAATCTCTGCTTAAATATTTGTATAAAAATCTTCATTAGTTTTGTCCTGCATTTCAAAGATGAATTCCTATACATTTTTTTTTTTTTCTAATGACCTAGGGGGTTGCTGTTGGCTTTTTAAAATCCAATAACAGACCATCATCTCCAAAGAAATTTCAGTAACCATGGAAAATTTCAAGTTGGCATATTTTAATATACATTTCTTTAGGACACATAGAAGAGTAAGGTCCTTCAATATATCTTAAGCATAATCATGAAAATAAAAATTCAACCCTATCCTCTTTTTTATGTTATTTTTATTTATTTTATTTTATCTCTATTTTACTTTTTTTTCTTTTGGATAAATGTATCATTTCAAGTAGCTGTACATATTAATATCCTAGGAAACAAGGAATATATAACTTCTTAATGACAGCAAATCATTATAAGAGTAAAAAAGAAGCCTCAAATAGCAAAAATTCACAACTAAGTGCATTAGCAGAGGTAAAGTATTGTATTTAAATCAAATTAAAGAAAAAATCAAGTAAAAGGGAAGTATGTATCCAAATGTTTAAATAAAAACTTCATTAGGTAGCAAAGGTATTAAAGACAGATTAAAAAGTTAAACGTTTTGGCTCACTTCAGGTTTCCTTACAGTGACATCTCATGAGACACATGGTATGAATTAATTGTGAAGTAAGTATGATTTTGATTCTCAGTTTCTTTATTTTGTACCTCCTTGATAAATATATTGTAATTATATTATTATTTTTGGTACAAGAAACATTTTAAATATTCATTGAAATTGTCAAACTATGAATAATCCAGAATCTCAAAGAGTTTAAAATGAAAAATAGTAGACATACAGATCATCTCACAGATTTTCACGGATGATTCAGAGTCATATAGTGATTTTGCATTTTATACTCAGAAATAATCTTTATTCTTTTCCACATATTTGTTTATGTGTCAGGAAAAATGAATTTCAAGGGATGTAGTAAAAATCAGATTATTTTTCACAGAACTAAGATTGCTGAGCCTCTTACAATAAAGCAGCAGTGACCTCTATTGCGCCCGGAGCAGTTGCAAAAACAAGGCAGGACTCAGGAAGACATCTGAAATAGTAAACATGGGAAGTACCTGCCGATTAGCAGAGAAATTGATAGGTGACTGTCGTCTCAAGGTTACTCTGGATCATATCTATAGCTCCAGAGGGTCACGCAAATACATCTGTTCATGTTCCCCATATGTGGCTGTTGAAACTTAACCTACTTATTATCACATACAATATATAGGTTGGATAACAGTCTTAGTTTGTTCGGGCTGCCGTAATGAAATACCATAGACTGGGTGGCTTGAACAGCAGACATAGATTTGATCATGATCGTGGCAGCTGAGATCAATGTCCCAGCATCATTAGATTCTGGTGAGAGCTCTCTTCCTGGCTTGCAGATGGCTGCGTTCTCACTATGCCTGCACATGATGGAGACACAAGAAGCTTTCTGTGGTCTCTCCTCCTAAGTGCACTAATCCCAATAGGAGGGCCTCACACTCATGACCTCATCTAACCCTAAATAACTCTCAAAGACCCCATCTCTGAATACTATCTGCAGGTGTTAGGGCTCTAAAATTTGAATTTGGGAAAGAGGACACAAATATTTTGTCCATAACAGTATGTAGATATATCTTCTAAAGGGACTTACTTTATTTTATTTTTAAAGGTTTTATTTCATCATTAGAGAGAGAGAGCACAAGCAAGGGGAGGACAGGCAGAGGGAGAAGGAGAAGCAGACTCCCCTCTGAGTAGAGAGTCAGATGCAGGACTTGATTTCTGGACGCTGAGCTCATGACCTGAGCCAAAGGCAGACACTTAACTGACTGAGATCGCTGGCGCCCATGGCCTTATTTTATCATACTAAGCTGATGCTATCCACCCTGCTAAGTATGCAATTTATTTCAATTCTGAAGCTGTCTCTTCTTACAGTTAACTAAGCACCAAGTACTACCCTGGTTGTTAAACACCAAATATTAAACACCAAGTATTATCTGCATTGAATGAAGATAAAGATTGAAACCATAGTAAAGGACATGAGAAATTCTAATTCTAATAAAAGAAACAATTGTGTATAATCTGGTACCTACCAAAACATTATGTATAGTAATTAAAGGATGACTATGAGGCATTTGGTGAATTTAAATAAAGTGAAAAATAAAATGGTGAAAATAGCTCTATTGGGTTACCAAAAAATCATTCTTTCTGGCTTTTCTTTAACACTATGAAGTTGTTACTATTTTCACTTTGCCTATATTTCTTGGGTTTTGTTATCTTGCCTTTTCCAGTCTTTTATTCAATTTCTTTTAAGTTTCTTGGGCACTAAAGTATTTTTGTCTGTTTATTTTGTTTATCCTCTTCCTCAAACCCAGTACTCTTCAGTGCATATATTTTCAATAAAATCCAGGAATGAGTAAGTTTCCCTTTAAACTAGCCGCACTTAAGAATAGGACCAAAGATAAGAAATGTAAGAGATTTTTGCAAAGCTTCCACACCATCCACACAGAGAAAGCTGGAACTATAGCTGCAGAAAAGGTAGTAAATAAGTATTGCACATGGGTGAAAAAAAGACGACAGTTCTCAGGAAAACAAAAAAAAAAGTAAACACCTGGGCTTATCGCCTTGTGCTTAGAAAGGGCTCAGAAATGTTGGTATTTCCTTTGCTGGGTGGCGAAGCATGTACACTGAAAACAAAAAACTGGGGTGCTTTCCTCCCTCTGTTTCTCCTTCCCATCAGAAAGGTTTTATTGAGGTCCTGGGCCACCAGGCATAGGAAGATGAACAAGCTATAGGCCCTGCTCTCCAGGATCTGGCATTCTAGCGAATACAGTAATCAGGTCATGGGATTATGGTGTGACAACTGCCATCACAGAGGTAATCTGGGAGTACTTTGGAAATACAGAGGCCTGGCGCTTGATTCAGACTTGAAGGTCACAGAAAACTTTATGTGTGGGAGGTGATACCTAAGTTGGGCTCTGAACAACAAAGAGTTGAAGGTGGGAGGCCGTGGTGGGAGTGAGGGAGCCTTAGTGGGTAGTCAGGTGAAGAAGCCCTATTAGGCTATAGATAGAAAAGTTGAGATCTTTAAAAACTTAGGTTTTGGTTTGCAGAGTCTTTTACCTATAATTGTCTCAAAACAGCCCCTTGGTAAGATAAAACTGCTGGAGGGCAGAGTTCATATCATCGTTCTCCATCTTTGACCTAGAGCCCACCATAAATTCTCAGTGACCCAAACTCCATCCTCCCTAAACTCCAGACTTCCCTCTTTGGATGTCTGCTTGGACTGTGTCTTGAATTATATGCTTATGGTTCACATATAATCAGTGAGAGAGATTCTGTCAGTTGTGGAGTAGAAGGCAAGACAGCCACTGAATGAAGAATGTGAAGCTTATCTCTTCATTGTGTACAATTTAGTACAGAAGAAGCATGTATTCTTTTTCGGAATATGACAGAATCCCATTTTTCAGTCTTGCTATAATTCTCATGTAACATTATCATACTCCACTGCAAAAACAGAAGGAAACTGTTACTTTATAGGTATTTTAAAAATCCACTTAAAACAAAACCTCAAAATTCCCAAACTGTCGATATGGTATTGGAATACAGTGTTTCTAGTCTTCTGATAATAATGATGAATTAAAATACTTCTTATTTCTTATATTTGCTAATGTTATCCTTGGTTAAAAGTAAAGTGATTATAATGGCATTCACCTTACTTTTCAAAGAATAAGTGGACTCTTGAATAGAGAATACCTTTAAAATTTGCTAACAAGAAATTTTAACTTTTAAAAATATATTCTGCCTCAGAGATACTGTTTGTAGAGGTCCATTTTACATTTTCAAAAAATTCTTTCCTCTCCCTACTTAACGATTCTGTTGAAAATTGCCTGCCATACTTCCAGAGAAGAACATGAAAGATTTCTCATTGAGCTTTGTTCATATGGAGTGATGTGGTAGGTAACATGGACCAAAAGAACCAAAGGCATTGATGACCCAGAACACGAGTTTGAAAGTTAGGAGATTTTTTTAAAAAGATTTTATTTTTAAGTAATCTCTACCCAACGGGAGGGGGCTCAAACTTACAAACCTAAGATCAAGAGTAGATGCAAACTGCCTGAGTCAGCCAGGTGCCCCTTAAGGTAGGAGATTCTAATTCAAGTGTCAGTTCTTTCTTTACTAATTCTCTCTCCTCCTCTAGACAGTGGAAATGACATGGTCTACTAAAATGCTCTAAGACTTGTGTTCTTTGAGGGATATAAAACATCACATATCTATAGTATAATTATTATTAGTGATATAAAAATGTTTTTCTAGAAAAATGTAGACAATGACTTTTATGAAGTTGTCCTAGGAAATCTACTAGACGATTTAGACACTGGGATAGAAAAGTCTATAGGAAAAGGTTTAGAGTAATCCAAATGGTAACTCAGTGCAAAATCATAGGTAACCCAATGATCCTAAAAATTCATTTATTTACCAGATGATAGAGGATCCTACTTGCAATGATTTAATTTTTAGTATACTACGAGATGTGTTCTCCCTTCACCGAATGGCTTGGATATAATATAATCTAATATAATATAGAGAGTAAAATGATTATTTCATGTAATTCTTTGCTATATTCTTCTCCTTAACCAAGAGTATTTTCATGTGAAAATTACACTTTTATTTTCTTCCAAGAAGGAAAAAAATTAATTTTTATTAGAATTATTCTTTGCATTTTCTCAAATATTTCATATAGTTGCTATAAACAAACAAAAAGGCCAGTGAGTGTATCTACCAGCTATACAACATTAGCAAACCATTATGATACTGAATTTTTATCTAAAAAAAATTATGAAGACACTCTTTCCTTTTCTTAAAGCTTTTAAAAACAGATATATATATATAATATATATATTATATATATACACACACACAAGGCATCTTGATAGTTGAAAAAAGTAACTTAGAAAAAAAAAGAAAAAAGTAACTTAGAGAATAGTGCGGATCATCCCATCGCAGCTGTAAAAAGACAACAGTGATCAGGTTCCTGTTAAGTATGCACATAACATACTTCTAGAAGGGGGAGAGAGGGATGGATATAGGGTACTTTCCTCTAACAAAGGGAATAAACTTGTACACAGGGACAGGTAATGGTGACTCACACATTTTGCTTTGAACGTTAATGTTTTATTCGAATCTTTGAAGTAAGTATCCATGTATTATTATTTGTGTTAAAAACAATGAACTACAGTAGGAGCCATTCATGTCTCCCCACATCATCAGTGCTGCTTCCTGACAGTGGCCAGACCCCAGCTGTGGCTAAAAATGCTGTCTCCCAAATACACATTAATCAAAATACAAACACCTAGTAAGTGTTTGAAGACGAGTAGCTTAATTCAGTTATGTTTGGAATGTATCACCCACATTTCGGTAGAGGATTAAACAGGCACACTTGAGTTCAAGTTCTCTGAAATGGCACGTTGAGTTTTGGGTGGTCACGCCTGATGGATTCATGTGATCCGGGCGGGCATGACTTCTCTCACTGAGCTGCTTCGCTGCTCTAGAAACGCTGCTCACCTGTTTATGCCTTTCTTTCTTTCTTTTTCTTTTTCTTTTTTTTCTGTTTGACTTGTCTTTGAAAAACCCAGAAAAGACAAAGACATTCAACTGTTTATTCATTAAGTCAAAGTCAGGGCTCCTTAAAAAGTTGGCTGGCCCCCTCCCTACCCCCTAATTACCTTGCAACACTAAGCCCTGACCGAAGTTCTGTCAGCAGATTCTATTTACAGCCCTTGAGGAAAAATCCTCTTTCTGTTTCACTTCGTACAGAAGATAAGTTTGCAAAAGGGAACATTTGGCAGTACTTCAGATGCCCACTGTCTGGTGGTGTGGATAATGCAATTCTTTTGCTTGATGACGGCAGCTTCTATAATGCTGTATCACTCCTATAGACCATCATGCCCCAACTGATTGCATTTATTGACTAAAGAAATAATTCATACAATCACCTGAGCTGTTTAACCGTTTCTCTTCCTACAAGCTTAGCATTGGGCTGTGGGCTGAATTTAGGCTGAATTTTATTGGTGAAAAGTGTCAAGCTCCACCTGGCATGCCTCCAAAATGTCTTTCAGCTGACCTGAGTGAAGAACATTGGCAATTATAGGTGAGGCACTAATACTTATTGTACGTTTTCAAGGGAATGCCAAAATATCGCACAATTGATACGTAGATGTAAAATGAGTTTTTTTAATAATAAACTCACATTTGCATAACCCACAATACCTTCCCAATAAAAATTCTGTTTGTATAAGACCCAAAATACATCCCAAATAAAAGTGTATCTAGGTAGTCAAAGCATATGGTTTCTTTTTTTTTTTTTTTCCCAGAAGTAGGGGAAAAAAACATCAGCATGGCTTACTATCTCTATATTGAGCATTTGAATAGCACCCCAGATATAATATGGGTTCTCAAGCCACTGAAGTCTACAAAATTGCTCAAAGACAAAAGTGAAAAGTCGCTTGGGGAAATATTTGTAAAATAAATATGTTGGCTTTTGTTTGGACCCACTCCCATGGGAGGATTGTCTTCCATAATACAGCTGATCAGCGTAACCAAAATAAGGTCTAAAATTACACACTTTGGAAACAGACTACGTCTACTACCTATTCACAACTGTAATGAAAGGAATCGGGGAGGACACAAATAAAAGAAAAGTGCATTTACTCACTGTGTTAAAATTTGGAAAGAGCCCAACAGCAGAACTACTGTCCACTGGAAAAGACATAAATGGTTTGATATCCAGTGAAGGCTGCATCATCAGGGTAGGTGTGCGCACGAGAGCAGGAAGTGGAGTAGTGTGGCAAGTACTGCCTGCCAAGAACAAAACAAAAAGGAATTCAATCTTTTGCTCATATCCATCTCCCTCCCCAACCTACCCTGCAAAAATCAGGACTGCTGAGCTGCAAAAACAGGACCTGAGAGCGAGGGAGTTATGCTGAAAGTGAGCCAACGGCACTGGAGGAGAAAATTCAGTTAAAAAGGGTCTTCTTGCTCATCATATAAGACAGTGAGGCAGAATACTTCCCGATGGCAAGGCCAAGGGCTGCTCAGACCCGGCAGGGGTACGTAGTACACGGATCCTGCTGGCAGGTGGGGCTGAATGAGATCATCCTGTGGTTCAACCATTGTCTCTGACTGGCCAAAAATGTAGGAGAGCCCAGGGGAGGGGCCTCTTGCAGCCAGATGCTCTTTACTATTCAGAGTTATTGAATGGCTGGTAGGCATGTTTTGTGCAAATCAGAGATAATTATAGGGTTTTTACAAGGGGGAAAAAACCTTGGACTCACAGTCACTGCCTGCTCCCAAGAAAATTATGACTCAAACAATTTTATCTCTAAAAAAAAAAAACCAAACTGAAAGTTGCCCTTACTTTGCGGGAAATAAGTAGTCTAGACATTGGGTAGTTGGAGTAGCTTGAGGGAGTGATTACTGCTAAAGGGAATGATTACTGCCCAGGTGGGGCAGGGTACTGGGGGACAGGGAGAAGTTAGGATAGAAACTTGAATATTTGTCTCCAACTTGAATTCTAATGAAATTTGTACTAGGGTAACAATTACCCCTTTTTAACAATTATATTAGCTGTCATCTCTTTAGGAATCTGGGCTAACCCATGTATGGGAGAGTTAAAGCACTCCTCCCTGGCAGCAAGCATTCTTCTTCTGAAGCCTCCGTCTACCGCAAGTAAGTAGCTGCTGGTACAGGTGGCCCTCTGGGAGACCGGCTCTGGTGTGCCCCGCCCCCCGTTTTAAAAAATGTAATAACTTTACTGAGATATAATTCACATACCAGACAATTCTACCACTTAAAGTGTACAATTCCATGGTTTTTAGCATATCTACAGAGTTGTGCACGTTACCACAATCAATTTAGAGCATTTTCACAATCCCTAAAAGAAATTCCATGCCCATTAGCAGTCATTCCCTATTTCCTCTCAACATCCCCAGCTCCTGGCAACCACTAATCTACTTTGTTTCTGGGTTTGTCTATAATGGACATTTCATTTTTTTTTTAAAGTTGTTTTTAAAGATTTTATTTATTTACTTGAGAGAAAGCATGTGTCTGTGCAGGAGCAGGGGGCAGGGGCTGAGGGGGGAGGGAGAGGGAGAGAGGGAATCTGAAGCAGATTCTGGGCTAGGCGTGGAGCCTGACATAGGGCTCTATCTCACTACCATGAGATCATGACCTGAGCTGAAACCAAGAGTTGGCCGCTCAACCGAATGAGTCACCCAAGTGCCCCTATTATGGAAATTTCATTTAAATAAAGTCAAAGAGGGGCCTCTGGGCGGCTCAGTCAGTTAAACGTATCTGCCTTCTGCCCAGGTCATGACCCCAGGGTCCTGGGACTGAACCCCACATCGGGCTCCCTGCTCAGTGAGGAGTCTGCTTCTCCCTCTCCCTCTGCTTCCCACTCTGCCTACTTGTGCTCTCTCTGGCAAATAAATAAATAAAATCCTTAAAATAAATAAATAAATGAAGTCGAACAATATGGGTTCTTTCGTGACAGCCTTCTTTCACTTGGCATAAAGCTTTCAAGGCTCATCCATGTTATAGCATGTATGAAAATTGCATTCCTTTTTAAGTCTGAATAATATTCCATTGTAGATGTAAGCACTTTTCCTTATTCATTCATCAGTTGATGGGCATTTGGGTTGTTACCATGCTGTTGTTATTTTGGATAATGCTGTTATGAACATTTGTCTATAAATTTTTGTGTGGAGATACAGTTTCAGTTCCCTTAGGGATATACCCAAGAGTAGAATTGGGGACTGTTGGGTTGTATGGTAATCATATAGTTTAACCTTTTGAGAATTTTCAGACTGTTTTACAAAATGGCCAAAACATCTTATAGTACCAAGTAGTGTACGAGGGTTCGAATCTTTCCCAGCATGTCTATATAGGACCACAAATAATTATACACTGAAAATCTCCTACTGGCTTCAAGGAGAAATAAACAGTATGGGAAAATGGTCCAACTATTAAAATTTCCTCCACTGTTCTCACACAGTGTTCAAGAATAATTAAGATTTCTCTTTCAATGATATATTTTTTGATAATGGATTTTCTTAATAAACTGCATTATATTTCAAATCATTCCAGAACATTATTAGTAATAGTGTTTAATGGACTCTCATGCCTCATTTACATTGATCCTCAAAACAGAAAAAAAAGAAAAAAGCATCTAAAACATTTATCTGTAATGGCAAGTCTTTAGGTCAGCCCCATCCATCCATTAGGGAATATGGAGGAGGACTCAGCAAAAATAGAATCAACTGAAAGTATAGATCAAACAGTAATGGTTTTTTCTGATGCCAGAGTAAATACTCTGATCTCAGCCTGGCATTCACATAACCACCCTGTATTTAATTACACATTTTTCTTCTAATTAGGTAATGTTACATTCATTGTTAACTTCAGAGCTTGGAGATCCAAGATTTTACATTATGTCAGTATTTCGATGTTGCAGAAGCACTTATTAAAATCTTTATTTTAAAAGCTTTCCTGTGAAATCTTAGCTAAATTGAAAAAATATATTCTTATTTTAAACCGATGGCCTTTTACGACTCACAATTACTATAATCATCAGAAGTCTAAAGTCCAAAAAGTATACAAAATTATTCTACTTAAAGCAGCCTGATGCACAAATTCTTTTGCCATCATGGGTCTCCCCCTACCAAAAGCAAAATTCTTTTTTAAGCCCACATAGTACAAGGTACTGGGGCGCCTGGCAAGACTCATTTTGTACTAACAAACTCAAATCAAACATACTGCAACATGAAACTTGACAAACAGATTGCTCCATCAACAAAGGTCAGAATGCACAATGATCCCCTTTACCCAATCAAATATCTATGCTAATAAAGATGCGGCTTGAGAACTACTTAGCTGCCACCATTCATTAGCATAAAAACTTAGCAGCTGTTTACCATTCATTAGCATTTTAATGACAGACAATTTGCCATGTTAAACACAGATTGTTTTAAAGTACTGGTAGATCTCCTGAATAAATATAAACTGCTTTCATCAATTCCCTCACCTCAACCTTGCTGTTTCACTTTAAAAACCTGCTTTTTCATGTCACTTCACCCAGACTCACTGCTTCAAAGGAAGTTTGTGCAAATGAGACATGAATGGCAATAAAGTGCTCCCCACCTCACCTCAAATTAGGTTAAGCTTTAATGCTTCTGTCACCTTACTTCAGATTTTGCTGCTACTCCTGCTGCTGGGAAACATTTCTCCTCACCTTGGGATGCCTAAAGGTTGGTAGGAAGTACAAGCAGAAATTTGTCCAGAATACATTGTACCCTGCAAGAAAATGCTTAGTATCTTTAAAACTTGCTGAGAGAAAAGAAAGAGTTGAAAATATAATGAGCATAAAAGCATGATACAATGTATCTTTTACATTGCTATGCTCATGGGACAGGACCAGCCTTGGTCTTTGTATGAACTATTTGGCAGCATTATGTAAGACATCTCCTATATGTAGTTCTATTTCAAAGCAAAGGATACAACCTTGTATATATTCTAATGAATCCAGTCATAACAGAGGTCCCTTACTTGATAATCAAGATTTTTAATAATTTTTAAGATTTTATTTATTTAAAGCAGAGAGAAAGCAGGGGTTGGGAGGAGAGAGGGAGAGAGAGAATCTCAAGCAGAGTTTCTGCTAAGTGTGGAGCCAGAACTTGGGGTTCGATCCCAGGACCCTGAGATCATAACCTGAGCCAAAATCACGAGTGGGATGCTCAGCTAACTGAGCCAGATGTTTATACTATTTGCTGTATATATAGATCAAACTCACTGACCTAAAATGAAATACACAGAAGTAGGCATGCCTAGCCCAAAGATCCAACAGTCACCACTCTCACATGGAAATTGCACATGTTTATATACTGTCCCATAAGAATGCAGTTAACCCTCTCCCCAAATTTCATTTTCATTGTAAAATCCAAATTGTATTTATTTGTAACTATGAAACTAATGAGAGAGACAGCTCACCACTATGATCATAAAACTATTCTTCAGCCAACTGCCTCTGTAACATAATAGGTGCTTTATTATGTCAATGGATTATGTTGTAATCCATCACAATAAAACCTCATTTGAGGGCTTGGTGAGACGTGAAATTATTGCCTTAGTCTTTGACCTTTAGAGATATAATCTTGAAGATTTAGGTGATAGCTCTAAGGTTTCCTAGTGGCTCTTCTCTATGTATCATAACATGAGCAGACAAAACACCTCCGTGTTAGAAGGAGGAAACGCCAAAGTCATAGAAAAACTGTATGGAGAAGCATTTATAGAATGAGATCAAATCTATGCTATATCCGAGAGAAAGGGTTTTTCCTTATGCCAGTATTATGTATGTCTGCCCTAGTGTGTACTGAAATAAAAAGCTTAACATATAAAAGTCTATCGGGTGGAGGCAATGCCAATTATAGAATTCCCAGAGATGTCACTGAAGAAATTAAAATGAGTGACACTTCAGAAGTCCTACCAAACTCAGTTTTCTCTTTTCACTGCTGTCCCAGCTTTGTTGCCTCTTACCCTGAGTGACTTTCCCTCTTACCCTCCACCATCACCACCCAGCACCACCCAGCATCTCCTCTCCCCCTCACTCATCATTTCCCTACTTTCATCAGTCTAACATGTGAGGAAAACAAATTTGTCATGAGACCATGGCTATGTGAGTTGGAGATGTGACTGATAAAAGATTTTGTTTCTGAAAAGGCCACATAATAATAATAATAATAATAATAATAATAATAATAATAGAGATAACATTTCTATAGTTCATACTATGTGCCTGGCACTACCTTTAAGCACATTACATATGCATATATAGAAGTATACCCACAGATAATATATACATATTTGTACATGTATACCCATATATACTCATTATAAATTGAATCAGACAAAATGTATTTTACTTTTTAAGAGAAGGTAAGAAATGTTACTGTTTAATGAGATTTTACTCTATGTGAGGTATAACTAAGTAATTTGTGTCCCTTATTTTATTAAATTATAATACAATTCTGTGAGGTTTGTATTATTATCCCCATTTTACAGATGAGAAAGGTGAGCCTTAAGGAGATTGAGTTCATCTAGTATGTGGTAGGGCCTGGGTTATCTAGCTTTAAAGTCCAGCCATCATTTCACAAAGTAGGTTATATGTAAAGTTGTTAAGTGAAAAAGATTCTGTCCTCAAATACATTTAGAAAATGCTGGCTTCAACAAAGTTTAAAGTGGCTCTTTTTTGCAAGACATCTTGGAGCTTAAAATATACTAACAGGCACTGTGCATGTCTAGACAGATATAATTTCTACTTTCCATTTCTTGAGCACAAAACAATACTTTGTTGTTGTTGTTGTTTGTTTGTTTTCTTCCATAGAGCTTCTGGAACAATTAGAATGCTTGGCATGTCCTTCAGGCAATGCTGTTCTACACACATGAACTGTACCAATTCAAGAGTAAGATGATGACTTTCAGGTCTATCATTTTCTTGTTGTGCAAATTTGTGATGAAGGATAGTAGGAAGAAAGGCAGGCAGGGACAAGGGACCCCCACCATAAGAGGAAACCAACCTTAGGAGGAGTTGACATCACCCTGGAAGGAGCCCTCCACCCTTTCCCACATAATGGATAGAGGACAAACACCTGATTGGATGACAGGCGCATAGAGAGGGTTAATCAGATTAAAAGAGCCTGCAAAGGAGCCCATAGAATCCACCAGACTTAGAAAATCTGATGGCAACCGTCTCAGGTCCCCTCCGTCTTCAGGAGCTCTGTGGTATCACTTTGCTATTGCTCAATACACCTTCCTTTGCTTCCCACCACTGTCTGATCTACCTGTTCATTCTTGGAAGTGGGATCATCGAGAACGATGGGCACAGAAGGAGAAAGAAATCCTGTAACACTTGGACAAATGATTTTATTTCTTTATTCCTCTATCTTCTTTTTTATAAGTTGGGGAAAATAAGAGTAGCTACAGCATAGGGCAGGTAGGAATACTAACTGAGATTTTTCTATGCAAAATGCTTAATCCTGAACCTGACACCTAGCAAGTGTTCAATAAGCTTTGATTACTGTAGTTATGAACCATTCCTACTCCTCTCACACTATGCCATATCCCAGAAGGCCATAAATACTTAAGTTCGTTAATACTTGCAAAAGACAGGATATGTAAGGGATCATAAATTATCAACAAAATGCTAAAGAGTTTCAAGAAAGAAACTGCATCTGGTTAGGAGTTGGGTTCATAAATGTTTTCATAGATGAGCTATCTCTTAAGATAAGCCTTGGGGAATGGTTGGTATTTTGAGAGGTAGATATGGGAGAATGGTGGAGGGAAATGCAAAAGCAAAAAACACGGAGAAAATTGAATGTATTAAAATTCAAAACCTTAAGGATTCAAGATACTCTTAAGCATATGTGGTTTAGAAGGTAAAACAAGAAAGAGAAAAGCAGAGTATCTAAATGACCTTGGAGTAAGCAAAGATTTCTTCTTTCTTTCTTTTCTTTATTTTTTTTTTTTGAGACTCAGTTATTCATTAGAGAGAGAGAGAGAGTGTGCACAAGCAGGGGGTGGGGGTAGTGGGGGGCAGTGGGACAGAATTCCAAGCTGATTCCCTGACGAATCCGAAGCCCTAAGTGGGGCTCAATCCCACAACCCATGAGATCACGCCCTGAGCCAAAATCAATAGTCAGATGCTCAACTGACTGAGTCACCCAGGTGCCCAGCAAAGATTTTTTAAATAGGAAACAAAAGATATTAATCATAAGGGTGCCTGGGGGGCTCAGTTGGTTAAACATCTCGCTCTTGATTTCAGCTCTGGCTGCGATATCAGAGTTGTGAGATGGAGCCCAGCGACCAGCAATGCATTCAGTAGAGTCTGCTGAAGATTTTCTTTCTTCTTCTGTCCCTCCCCCATTCTCTCTCTCTCTCTCTGTCTTAAATAATTAAATCTTTAAAAGAAAGATGTTAACCTTAAAAAAACTGACAATATAGAAAGAATAAAGCTTTGGGAATATAACATATCAAAGGAATGAAAAGGCAATCCACAGAGTGGGAAATTAAAATATATACTTTGACAAAGAACTTTAATCTAGAATACAGAACTCCTTAATATCAGTAAGAAAATGAAAACATGATGGAAAAAAATGGGGAGAAAATTAGCCACTTCACAAAAATATATACTAAAATGGCCAGTACTTAGCTTCATTAGTAATACAGTTTAGCAATTAAAAAAAAAAAAAGGGACATGCAAGTTAAAACTGCAATGAGTTATCACTGCATACCCATAAGAATGGCTCCTATGAGTAAAGATTGAGAATGTTAATAAAGATATGGAGCAACTAGAACTTTTTTTCCCCCAGTTTTTTGTTTTGTTTTGTTTTTAGTTTTTGTTTAAATTCCAATTAGTTAGTATACAGTATAATACTAGTTTCAGGTTTACAGCGCGGTGATTCAACATTTTCAGACATCACCTAGTACTCATCACAACAAGTATACTCTTTAATACCTGTCACCTATTTAACCTATCCCCCCCACCAATCACCCCTCTGGCAAGAATCAGTTGTTACAATTACTGTTACAACAATTGTGTGGGTTTTTTTAAAAAAAATCATTTTTTTAAAGATTTTTATTTATTTATTTGACAGAGAGAGAGAGATCCCAAGTAGGCAGAGAGACAGGCAGAGAGGGGAAGGAGGCTCCCCACTAAGCAGAGAGCCCGATGTGGGACTTGATCCCAGGACCCCAAGATAATGACCTGAGCTGAAGGCAGAGGCCCAACCCACTGCGCCACCCAGACGTCCCTAAAAAAATGCTATTTAAATACAATTTAATTAACAGATATTGTATTATTCGTCTCAGAAGTAGAATTCAGTGATGCATCAGTTGCATACAATACCTAGTGTTCATTACTTCAAGTGGCCTCCTTACTGCCCATCACCCAGTTACCCCATCCCCTCACTCACCTCCCCTCTAGCGACCCTCTGTTTGTTCCCTATAGTTAAGAGCCTCTTATGGTTTTCCTCCCTGTTTTCCTCTTATTTTATTTTTCCTTCCCTTCCCCTATGTTCATTTTTTTTCTTAAATTCCACATAAGTGAAATCACATGGTATTTGTCTTTCTCTGACTGACTGATTTTGCTTGCAAATGGCAAGATTTCATTCTTTTTGATGGCTGAGTAATATTCGTGTGTGTGTGTGTGTGTGTGTGTGTGTGTATTTAGATGATACACCTATCTATATATGGAATACCTATATGGAAGTACATATATATACCACACCTTCTTTATCCATTCATTTGTCAATGGACATCTGGACACTTTCCGTAATCTGGGAATTACAGAGATTGCTGTTATAAACACTGGGGTACATGTGCCCCTTCAAATCACTATCAGTTGTTACAATTACCTTGAAAGCCCATTTAGCATATCTACTAAAATTGAACATATATATGCTCTATGATTCAGCAACTTCCACCTCTAGGTATTTAGCCAACAAAAAGGATATGTACTAGAATGCTTATAGCAATACTATTTATAGCAGCCACAAACTAGAAATTAGCTAATTAACCCATCAACAGTAGAAATAAATAATGTTGGTTCTTCATGCAATGAAACATTCACATTATGGATTACAGCAATGAGAACAAATGATTTATAATTAGATGCTACAACAAATAGACCTTCCAAGTATAATGCTGAGAAAAAGAACTAAAATACGGGAGCATGTGAATGTGCTGTATGATACTAATTTACACAAAGTACGAAATCATGCAAAACGAATGTATACTGCAAGGATAGGCTCTCCTTGGAGGAAGGATGCGGGAAGTGACTGAAAGGGGGCATGAGAGGGTGCTGGAAATTTTTCTGCCTGATCTTGGTGCCAGTTACACAGGTCTGTTATGCTTGTGTACATTCATCCACTGTACACTTGTGTGCACATTTCTGGTGGTTTTCTCCAACAGAAACTTTTAAAATGTGTTCAATGATAATAATTTTAGTAAACTATTGTTGGCAAATACAGGCAAAATTTTCCAATAAGAAAAACATCTTCAAACGCTGTCAAGTACTTTTAGGATGAATATGATGTTTTTTTCCCCACTGCCAGCTTGATTTTGCTCAAAATGATTTGTGAGAAAATAAAATTTCCCTTTAATGCTGCTGCTTCCTTGCTGAATTTCCTAAGTGGATGGAAGAGACTAACACAGGATCTACTGATGCCAAAGAGAAAAATGTGTATCTAGAACTCTGAGTCTATAAAATCTTCACAATTGGCAGTTCTGCTTCTGAATGTCCTTTGGGGCACCTCAGGGTTTCCCCCAAAGAGCTCCAACAGCAGCATCCTGGCAGAATGTTGCATTTAAAAATAAATCCTTCTGAGTAGCACACTGAAGTTTATGGGCAATAATGAAATGCTGCTGCAAAAAACAGCAGAGAAGTCACATTGTGATAGATTTTAAGCTACAGTGTCTGTTGGGTTTAGCAGTGATACGCCAGCTTTTACACAAAACGATGAATCTTTCACTAGGACGCAACGGATGGCTTTTTGAATGTGTGGCAATAGAATACTTAGAGCCAAGTGGTGATTCATTTATACTTGAATATTTTGCTTATGTATGGACTTTCTTAGGTATAAATCCTGAAAAAAAGGTTAAGATTTTTGTTTGTTTGTTTGTTTTGGTTTTTACTCCATGGTACAAAATACAGTTTGACTAAACACGTAACATACTTCATTAGTGGTCATCATTTTGGAAACAGAATTGAAAAATCTGAGAATTTCAGAATCTAAGTAAAGAAGTGGTTCTCAAAAAAAAGTCTTGAGGACCAAGTCTTCTTTGCAGCTGAAATTACATTTTTGCTTTGTTATCTTTTTTTCCATTTGTAGCCCGATTTTATTAAGCATGACCATGCAAGGAAGAAAACTAAAGAAGGGAAAACAGGATTCTGACAAGTGCTTTGTCATTTTTTTGAAATAGTTTTTAATATACCTGACTTATCAAAAGGGAATGTCATGTGCTTAGTGCCTAAATTACTAAGTCTTTAGAGAAGCCAAAATTATCTCCAGACAGGGCTTTACTAAAATTGTCTGAGGTCAAGAATGGATTGGGAGGTCACAGTAGCCTGATGAAACTTTCTGGCAAAAAGACGTAGAGAGATGCTCCTGTGCTACATTTGCCCAATGACTCCTGTCTATGGCATCAAGATGCTTTCATGGAGTTTGAAGCCTGTATCAGAGGAACTTTTTTCTCTCCCTTCCCAGCATGTGAAGGACCTCATGGCCGCATGGACTCATGGTTTATTTTATAAACCTCCCAAATAAGGCAGACTTTCCTAGGAAAAGCAACCACTGTGTTTCTCAAACTGTTGAATACTTCTAGAGGAGTTATAGTTCATAAAATTTTAGAGGAATTCACCCTTTGTTTTGCACGAGATAAATGGTTAAGAGAACTTAATCCAGCATGATGTCTGACTGATGGTAGACATTGCCCAGAGACATTGTTTTGAATATTGACGTCTACACAGTCGAAGATGCTTAGGAATCATATACTGAAGTCTTGGTCTTCTTTAAAAATTTAAATAGATTTGTATTTGGTCTGTTTTCTTTTTATTTAATTATTATTTTTTAAAGATTTTATTTATTTATTTGACAGAGAGAGATCAGAAGTAGGCAGAGAGGCAGGCAGAGAAAGAGGAAGGGAAGCAGGCTCCCTGCTGAGCAGAGAGCCGGATTCGGATTCGGGGCTCAATCCCAGGACCCTGGGGATCATGACCTGAGCCGAAGGCAGAGGCCTTAACCCACTGAGCCACCCAGATGCCCCTTTTTTTATGTTTTGACTGAAATTTAGGAGTATTCCCTTTTCAGTGAGCTTTTAATCTTAATGTTTTATTTGTTTTTATTTCTATGTTTTGAAAGATTTTATTTATTTATTTGACAGAGAGTGAGAGAGAATGAGAATGAGAGAGAGAATACATGCAAGGAGAGTGTGAGAAGGAGAAACAGAGTCCCCGCTGAGCAGGGAGCCTGACAGGGCTCCACTCCAGAGCCCTGGGATCATGACCTGCACGGAAGGGAGATGCTTAACCAACTGAGCCACCTAGGTGCCCCTTAATGTTTTATTAGTATGAATAATGAAAGAAAGAGATTTAAATCAAAGAGAAAAGCCAGTGAAGTCAAGAGCCAACATCTCTATTTTAAAGAACAGTGGAAGATCAATTGCAGCACCTTATTTTACAGAATTCTTTTAGTATTCCCAATGACATTAAAAAAAAAAAAAACCATTAAAACTACGCTTTCAAGCATACTGTTTAGGTCAACGAAACTAATTCAAATAGCTTCGTGGCAGGAGGCACACATATATTTGTTGGTGGTTTTTATACTGAAGTACTATCAGTTACTGAAACAAAAATGCTATCTGAAAAGACACATTTTTTCCAAGCTATAGCAACTGACCTTCCACTGGAGCAGATCAAAGCACCAAGACCATGGAGGCCTCTGAGTCTGTCTTTAGGCCTCTCTTCTGCAGCTCCCGAAAGGGCCAGGCTGAACGGGCTGCGTACAGCAACTCGGGAGGTCAACACATCCAGCTGCTGCTTTAAATTCTAGCTCCAGGATACAAAATGTTTTAGACCCTGGCTTCAGAGAATTTCAGTTCTTGCATTTGGTGACTTAGCTATTTGCATTTAAGAACCAGACCGGAGAAAAGGAATAGTGGTTTACTTAATGGTCCTTTAAAAAGATATTTTTTTTCCTCCAGAAGCTTGCTCAGTTTAAAGAAATAGAGTTAATATTTGCTCTGCTGGTGTTCTCTACTCCCACCTTGGTAGAGAAAAGACATTTCCTTAGCTTAAATATTAACTAACATTTCAAAGCTATTCAAAAGCTGTTGCCCATGTTTAAAAAACAAAACAAAACCAAAAAACAGTAATGGGCTTCTAGAAAGCACAGTTCGGGAATAAACAGGACACCAACAACTGTGCCATTATACACTTTTCCCTTTTTGCATACATATTCCATGGCTTCCATATTACAGTGCACTATACAGAATTCAGGACAAATTCTAGTAGATTATAATACTGGCGACCATCATAGACAAGGCCACTCTTGGTGCTCCAACCGCCAAGAAGCCATTTTCATCCAGAGACTGCAGAGATGGCTCCCATTTGGCATCCAGGCACCATGAAACCTGCCATTTCATCCCTGTGGAAACCTGGCATGGGTGACTAATGTGGACGTGCTAGGAAAGGGGTGAGCAGAGATTGTAAATACTGGGGAGACAGTGAGGTTCACTTGGGCAAAAGGTGAGGGGGATTTGAGGAGGGAGGGAAGAGCAGCTAAGTTTGGCTGACTTTTAGAGAGGAGACTAGAATTAACCAATTCCTTACTTGGTGTTTCCTAACATCTCACTCCTAAAATGATTTTTTCCCCTTTTATCTTTAATCGTATTGTCAAACTCTAGGATTAGATCTAGGATTGTCAAAATAGGATGAAGTAGAGCAGAACAAAAACAATATAAGTAGGAACAACTTGGTTAATTAAGGAGGAATATAATCTCCTTAAAGGAGCTGGGCAAATGGGAGGCAGTGTCATATCATCCTTATGCTGAGAAACATGGGGTCTTGTGACCTAGGGGATGCTTACACTCCCAAGGGTCTTTAGTGGGTATTGAAGGGAATGGTGACCCCTGACCCAGCTTCTTGGAACTCTTGCCATTGTCCTGATCCTGGAAACTGAGGCTCCCTGCTTCAGTCATTCAGACGGCTTCTGGGGGCGCTAGTGATATGCGAAACAGCATCAGATAAGGCCGTCCAGAGAATGCCCAAGGATTTTCTGCATTGGAAGTGATTCATCATAAATGATCGCCCCTGTCCCTGTGTATCATGTTTATTTTTGTACCATTATCCTGACTTTGTACCAGTTTTTCTTCTATGGAATTTCTTTTTGGCATCTTAAATGACTCCATCTCACTTCCCCAGTGAACACCAAAAGTCAAAGACATAATGATTTTTTAATAAGGCGCCACATGGAAAGTAGAGAATTTAATCATAGTACTCATCATTTTCCTTGTCAATGATTTGCTTTATAAGGCAAGGAAGGAATGGAAATAGTTTTTTTTAGAAGAACATTTGTTTTGACTCTTAGTCTCTTCTGAACTTCAAATAGCCTTTTAAGCTCCCTTTGCCTTAAAGGACACAAATGGAAAAGCATCAGACCTGTGCTCAATGTATTTAATTTGACAAAGCATGTTGCCAGTTAAAGAAAATACAAAAAAGAACCCAAGGTTCCAAAATTGTACAATCTCTATTTTCAAACGTTGATTGACTTATGTGTCTGTCTTTTTTTCTCTGACACCTTTCTTCTCTGTGTCTCTGTTATCTCGCACAGTCTCTCTACCCTCCCTGCCTCTCACCTGTTTATCTTTTCTACTTCTCCCATCCCTCTAGTCTCTCTCAGGTCTCTGTTTCGCTCTCTTTCTACCTCTGCATACAGACCTGTCTGTCTCTCTTGTCTCTGTCTCTGTCTCTTTCCATAATATTGCCGAGGAACTAGAAAGTATTCAGACTGTCATTTGCCTTCTTTTATAGCATTCACTGTGTTTTCAATAGTTGCTTCCATAAATCAAAAGACAAATAGACAGATTTTACTAATATCAGAACAAGTTTGTCTCTGTGACAAGATAAAACAATTAGATGAAGGTCACATCTCTAGTTATGTCTCAAGTAGTCATGTCAGTTGCAACCACTGAAGACTGTTATTATATACAATCACATGTTAATATCTGCCATACTCACAACAGAGTAGAGCAAGTTAAGAACTTAAATTCACCAGGTTCACTTGGGCAAAGGTGAGGGGGATTCAGTGGTGTGTGTGTGTGTATAAAGATTTATATTTATTTATTAGACAGAGAGAGAGAGAGAGAGCACAAGCAGGGGGCAAGGCAGGGGGAGAGGGAGAAACAGGCTTCCCACTGAGCAGGGAGTGCAATGCAGGCCTGGATCCCAGGCTCCTGGGATCATGACCTGAGCAGAAGGCAGATGCTTAACCGACTGAGCCACCCAGGCACCCCTTAGTGGTATATCTTTATAAAATTCATCATCAGTGTCCTGGGTTATACAAATACCATGGCTTCCTGTTGGGGAACACAAGGTGCTTACACACATTAAGTAGACTTCTAACATGTTACATGGCTTATGATCAATCATCCCACATTTTTCTGATGAAGAAAATGGTGCTCAGGGAGAAATGATTCCATGACAAAGCAAAAACAGAATGAAGCCAACAATGAGCTCAAGGCTAGAAAAAAATTTTCTTTCAGAATCAGGTACGAGCCTGATTGTGATAGCTACACTGAGGACCAGTTCTGCTCAGAAGCCTCATATCACAGGGTCTCTAGCACCTTGGAAAAATTAAGGCTCATGGGCTTTAATCCATTCATTTTTTGCAAGAGTCTACTGAACCCTCAGTGTTTACACTTCTGATCCACCTGTGAGGTAGACAAAAAGACGACGATGCTCTTTTACTATTTTCTGAACCACCTGAAATCCTACTGGGGACTACGAGATAAAAACATCTACCTAGTGACAAGACTTCTTAAGTTCTTTCCTAACAGTAATATTTATTCGTGTTTAAAAAAATGACAAAACTGAAAAAGAAAAGGAATTTTATGTGGGAAAACTAAAGTGATAACATTAAAACAGAAATGAGAATTTCACCATCATCGATTGTATACATACAAACTACATCTATCCTCAAAACAAACAATACTCCCACTTGAGGAGCTAAATTTACCTAGTTTCCAGAGAGATTTCTACGCCCAAGGGTCTAAATAAACATTGAAGCCATTGAATTTTGACTTAAACTAGATGAAACATTAAAAACTTAAAACATGCTTATCATAAAAACCATGTGACGAGTGCAAATAACCCATGTCACCTAATTTTGTGACAGGCCACCAGCCACTATTCTGTCAGTTTGATTATGAATTCTTAAATAGGTATAATCATCAGCTTAAATATACTTCACAAAGAGAAAAGAGAGAGACAGTTCTAAATCCTTGGATTAAACATGAATTTCATTTTTACCAACTAGTTATTCTGAGACAAACTTCAAAAGGAAAAAGATAAGGACATGTGGGCAATCAGTCACATCTTTATTATATTTAGCAAAATGAACCAATGTTACAATTAAAATAAAAACAAATTAGGAAAACCAGGATGATATTGGGCAGGGAAGTTGTGAAATTAGCCAATTCTATTTGCTCTAATTCTGCTACTTTTCTCTGAAATTGATTTTAACTGTTTGACATTTTTGTCACATACTTCATGAAAAAGTTCCCTGAGGTGTAAATGCTGATTAGCCAGCAATGCTTACCTTCGTTTTTAAGATTACAGTCCACGTTCACTTCTGCATTCAAGCTCTGTGCGAAGTATGACATCGAGAGATAAATAATTCCATCATTTCAACCTGATGTTTCTGTGAAATGTGGTGCTAGGAGACAGCCGACGGGCACTGCGTCTGAACAAATCATATGTCCTGTAATTGCCGCTTAGCTCTAATTACTATTGAGGATAGTGTTTGCAACTTGATTCCAGGGAGAGGGCAGACTACCTTCTGACGACACCGGACCAAATATATCCTAAAAGACTGACAATTACTTTCTTTCATGTAATTTTTCTGAGTAGCTTCAGCCACTCAGAAACTACTACTTGGCCATGGCAAAAATGAAATCAAATCATCTGCCACCCAACTCTCCTTTCCAACAAGACAATGCAATTTGCTCAAAACACTTACTTGTTAAAACAATTTGGAATTTTGGGGTATCACTGAGATTTAAAGAAATTATTTTTTTCTTTTCTAGGTGGGCAACTAAATTTTTATTTTAAAATTGCTTTTTATTTCAAAAAGGACTGTGTTCTCAAAATATGAACTTTGTCTATGTTCTCTTAGTTTGAAATAATTTATTTGCATGCCGTTAAGCCTGAAGAATTTCCTTCCTTTCCTGTGCATTTTTAAGTTTTAAGTAGATTCACAGCATATAATTTAAAAAAGACTAAAGCAGGTAACAATTTGATATTGATACATCAAGAGGGATGTTTATGCTTTTCAGTGCCAGAAGCCTAATTTCAGTTACACGGGTGAATTATCATAGTGAAATTAGCAGTTGTGCAGGCTTGGAACTGAAATGATACCTTATGCACTCATATGTCTAATCTCACTTTGTCCAGTGGCATCTGATCATGAAGGTTTCTGATAGATCCATGTGACAAGTATGGCTATGACTGAATGGTGTTTTGCTTATGCTAGGCTGACTGCCATTGATATTGATGAGTTAGCTTGGTGGGAATTTTGACTGAGTGAAAGAAACTTGAAATGACGGATGTTTTAGATGTTGGGAAGGATTTTGCACCTTTGGTTGAGCAACTTAACAACATTTGCCAACCACAGCCAACACTTCAGTGACATACAGAGCAAACTACACCCACCCAAATTCAAAGATCTGACGTATCTGCTTATGTCAGATTTGCATGGTAACTATCAGGGACAGGTAAACCTAAGAGAATAATTAGATGCAGCAACCAAAATGGTAATTACAATACCGGCTCTTAGAATGAGTTCATAACTCTAAGCCCCACAATCTCAGTTGTTATGAATAATAACAAAGTAGCATTCTAAATGGGACACAGCACCCTCTATACTTATTTCCCCCCCAAACAGCAGTTCACACTTGCTCATATAACATTGTTGTTCATGATTAAAATAAACTTGTGTGGCTCAGTTGGTTAAGCATCAGACTCTTGATTTCTTCTCAGGTCATGGTCTTAGAGTCGTGAGATCAAGCCCCACATAGGACTCCATGCTGGGTGTGGAAACTGCTTAAGATTCTCTCTCTCTCTGCCCCTCCCCTCTAAAAAAAACCTTATAGTCACTGCTGTGGTTTTCACTTTTATTTTTTATCTTTTTTTTTAAAAGATTTTTATTTATTCATTTGATAGTCAGAAATCACAAGTAGGCAGAGGGGCAGGCAGAGAGAGAAGAAGGGAAGCAGGCTTCCCTTCCCTTCTCAGGGTCATGACTGAGATCATGACTGAGATCATGACTCGAGCTGAAGGCAGAGGCTTTAGACCACTGAGCCACCCAGGCACCCTGTTGTTTAACTTATTTTAAAAAATCTATACCTAAATTTAAAAATCTAGAACACTCCTAAGAAAACTCGGTGTTCAGTAGGGATTCAGCTAGGCAGATTATTCCATTCTTTTTTGTCTGCCTTTAAATCATGCCTGATTCTTGAAGTATTTTCCAGAACATTCCCAGGCCTGGCATACTAGTCCATCCTCAAACTCTCACAGCTTTTACTTGTACCTCCCATAGGCCCTTTGTTTAGTTCAGCAGTACATGAAATGTGGTCCCTAGACCAGAAGCATCAGCATCACCTGAGAACTTGTTAGCAAAGCGAATTCCCAAGCTCCATCCGAAACTTGCAGAATTATAACCCCCTGGAGTGGAACCTAGAAATCTGTGTTTTAACCAGCCCTCCAAGTGATTGGACACACACTTATGGTGGAGAACCACTGGTCCATGATGCATGTATGTACCAAGAGTGGTAGGAGAATGTGATTAGGAACATTTAAGCTTCTATGGGGGAAACTATGGAAGAGCTAAAGGCCTAGCAGAGGGCTGGCATTTAAGTGGTGGTCTAGAGGGGCGGCAAGAGACTGAATGAATGAAAGAGGCACTAGGCATCCCTTACCTGGCTAACCTGTCATGTGTGCCCTTGAGTTAATGCAGCCCTACAAATTCCAAGGTCTTACTCTGTAAGTTACCATCATTCTTCAATCATTTCATTCTTCAGGAAAACAAGGAAAACTTCCCTGATTTTTGTCAGCTTCTTCGTCTACCAATTTCTCTGTCTTTTCCTTTAATTCCTGTTAGCATAGCCTATATTTCTTTTTCACTTTTTTTAACTCTCCCTTCAATTAATAAATCTGGCTTCTGATTTCTCCATGTTAAGAAAACTATGGTTTTGATGTTCTTTATCAGTCCTCCTTGATCTCTGTATCATAGTACAATATGATCCCATGTCTAAATACCTCTTTTCCAAGCTCAACTTTTGTATTTCTAAACATCCCCTGGACTCCTCTCACCTGTATTATCCCACTGGCATCTCAACTTGAACATATACAAAATTGAACTAGATCATCCCAGCTCCCCTAAAGTCTAGAAGAGACATACTTCCTCTGGTGGTCTTTATTTCGCTGCCTAGCACCACGAGTTTTGGTTAGACAGACTACAACTTGACTCTATTTGACTTTTCCCTTTTCCTTGCCCTGAATCAAGTTAGTTACATTTATGACACCTTTCACCTCCTATCCTTTTTCACACCCATTCTTGTTACCTCCATTCAGGTCCTCATTAGCTGTTCACTAGTATAATTCTTTAATCACTGTAATCCCCCTGTGGTTAAATGAGTTCCTGAGAAGGATAGCTTGAATCAATCATTTCCCTGTTCAAATGTCTTCCATTGCTCCCCTTAGTGAGTTACAGGCTTTGAAATCCAATACTGTGCACCTGTTCAAATCACTACTCTGCTACTTACCAGCTGGGCAACATTAAGTGAATTAATTGACTTGTTAAGCCCGTTTTCTCAGCTGACAAGTAGGAATAAACACTAATCAAATCTCATGAGGAGACCTGAAGGAACTAACACATGGAAATTCTTACTAAAGTGCATAGAAGGCTGAAGGATTTAGCAAATGGTAAGCATTATTATTACCGTCACCAAAACCATCGCCATAGAATACAATTCCAACACTGATTCAGCAGCCATCACCATCCTTAAACTTAACTGAAACTTTCTAAGATATGCTCAACTGAACTATTTCTCAGGGGTGAGGACAAAATGGTTTTCTTTCCGTCTCTGGCTTTTTAGGCAGTTCTTTTCACCACACAAAGCACTGCTTGGTTCTTGTACATACAACTTTTTTTTTTTTTTTTTTTAAGTTCTATAGCTTTGGTTATGCTTCCTCGAAGCTCTTGCCTTTCTGTCACCTCTCATATTCTAGCTTTAAGTGGTATTAAAGGAAGCCCTTCTATTTCCAAAACAAAAAAGTACCTTGCTTTCCTTTGAACCTGCAATACATTTCACTAATATCTCTTTTTCAGTATATAAGACATTCTATTGTGTATGTGTCTTTTCCCCTAGGAAACTATCAGATCTTCTGGGTTAGAGACCAGACATGACTTGCTGCTTTTGCTTGGTGTTTCACCCAGAGAGGGCACTCAACAAATGTACTGAATGAATGAATGAATGAGTGAATGAGGTAAAGGGAACAGCATCTACATTCTTACATGAACTGTGCTACTATGTGCTACCTGGTGAGAGGCTTTCTTCCCCATTGATAATTATGAGGGTCTTCAACATGATGAGAATTACAGAAACAAGTTTTAAAAGGCCCCTTATAAATGGGGCATTTTCTTTAAACCTTGGGTTTAAAGTCATTCTAGAACTCAGAAGTAGGTTCTGCATAAATAAAGTCATAAACATTCATTGGATTCCTGAGATGGTGCTCAAAAGCGTAATTGACCCATAGGACAGGTGTCATGGCTAGAACATTACATTAACACCTCAATGCCAGTGTTACTAAAAGGGGTCATGAAAAGGAGTCGATATTCTATGAGTGTTTATGAAGTGCTCAAACTTCCTTATGAAACATCAAACCAGGAATTTTTTTTTCTTCATATTTTAAGACATACTCCAAGAGCTATAGCCAGAAGCCAATTTTCTTGTGTATTCAAATGATTACTTTTCCTTGCCAGGATGAATGTGCTCTGGTTCAAGAATGAATTTATAATTGCTGATTATAAATTTAGAAAATGAAAGTCTTCTATAAAGTTGTTGATTTGTTTAAGTTTCCAGAAATCAGAAATTATTTTCTTTTTTAGTTACAATTCTAATATTTAGCTCCTTTGTCTTCATTTTGGATTGATTTTAAATTGACTGTGTGGCCCCTGATACTCCAGCTTCAGTTCCTGTACCCACATCCCCTGACAAATACATAATAGCCCATTAACAAACTTTTAATTACATTCATTAGGGGAGTCTGTTATTTTAAAGTAACTCTTCAGTGAGTAAATAATCCCTTTTTAATGGAAAAATGATTGCTTTTCCAATTATCTGAATTGCAATTTTGGATTTTCACAAATTTACTTAAAGCAGACAAGCCTATAAAGAAGAAATTATCAATGAAAAAGACCTATTTTCACTGTTACTTTTGTTCCCCCTAGTATTGAGCTAGACATTACGACAAACTGAAAATGGGGGTCCTTGGTCCTTGAGAAGGTGACTATCTGGAGAGCAAAAATAGTAAATCTGAAACACTTAGAGACTAATCCAAAGACACATAAAATGTAGTGTGAATTATAGGCCCAGAGAGAGATGTACAGAGGTGAGAATATAGCCTCACAAGGACAGGGATCTTTGTTTTCTTCACTAATGTATCCTCAACACTTGGAACTGTGTCTTACAGGTGTTACCAGCTCAAAAAAAAAAAAAAATTCCTCCACCAAAAGGAAAGACAAGTGAGTTAGAATGACTGGAGATGCTTCATTGGGAAGGCAGGACTTAAGTAAGACCTTAAGATATGTGATTCCTTGGTTTCTCCTTTTGCTTACCACCTACACCCAGACTACTAGCAAGTTCTGTCTGTACTCCCAGCACAAACTGCTAATCTTTCTACGTCTCTCCATGTCACTGCCACTTTTTAGTCCAAGCCACCAATGTCTATCTGGACTACAGCTAATCGCTCTGAATGGATCTTTCTGGGAACATTTATGTTAGCCTACACCTGGCCTCCATATAGCAGCCAAAAAAACTGTTTAAAAACAAATCTCATTGTGTTACTCCCATAACACAATAATGACCTCCCATCGCACCCTGATTAAATTCCATTCCTTCCCATGGCCTACATTTATCACATGATTAAGCCCCTGCTTACTTCCAAAACCACACCTTGTATCACCTCCACTTGCCAACCTCTCCCCCTTCTAAGACCCAAGCTTCTTTCCTCTTTCTTGAATATGTCAAATTCATTCTTATCTCAAGGCTTTTGTCTTTGCTGTTTGGTCAGAGTGGAACTCTCATCCTTAAATTCAATGGTGTCTCAGCTGAGGTCTTTAACAACATGTTTTCTCTATTACGTGCTTCTGTTTTTATCTACTCCATCTACTTCTTTGTCTCTAAAATTATCTAGTTTTTTTACTTGTTTACTGTCTCCTGTCACTACAATATGATCTTCATGACAGCAACAGCTATATTCTAGGTGCCTCATTTCTCACTTCTAGAACAGTGCTAGGCCTCTGACAGGCACCTGGTACAGATTTTGAAGGAATGAATGACTTTCCTCCCCCAGCCTTTTCAAGTATGAAGACACTTCTTACACATTGAAGGATTTGAAGGGCTCCTCACATGTTATTATTCTTTTCTTTCCCATGAGTATTCACTGATTATATATGATGCTGTTATGAAGTCAGGAACATTTTTTCAAATAAAGACCTATCATTATCACAGTAGGGCTGACATACATTTGGCAGGAGTATGATATGTGAGACATGGTATTTATTTAATCAGCCAGATACGTGGTGCACACTTCTGTCGGCAGGTACGTGAGGATCCTTTGCCACAGATTTTACGGGATCACTGAGTAACACGCAGACAATATGAGAGAACAGAGGGATGGAAAACATCCTACTTAGCACTTTCTCAATACAGAGATACAAATAAACTCAGGTGAAGCCTTAGCCTAAACTAAGGATAAGCCAATTTATTCTCTGAACCCTCTAACACCTACTGTGGAGTTTACCGATCATCTTCACACATTTGTATCATAACGGCTAATGCACTACATTTATGACATGTCGACAATATTCTAAGCACTTTATGCCTATATTAATTCACCTAATCCTGCCAATTAACACAGTAAGAGAGGAACTCACTACTACGTGCGTTCTGTAGATGAGAAAACAGGGCACACCAAACTTAAGTATTTTGCTCAAGATCACAAAGCAGGTAAGTGGCAGGGCTGGCTTGTGAAGCCATATCATCTGGCTCCAGAGTCCGTACTTTAACCACTATGTTATGCTGCCTTCCTGACAGAAAAAGATGGCATCGTCTTCACACTGGGTAGAGAATGTCTTGCATCATACATAGCATATAAGAAAATTACATATCAAATGTCAGCTACTTCTAAATATGCACATTTTACTCCTAAGCATTTCCAAGCAGTTGTTTTTCTCTTTATGCCACATAAAGGTCTGAAATGCTTAGCAGCAAGTGACTTCATGAAGCAGCTCTATATCATGTGGGAAATCATGAGGATAATCTAAATCAAATACAAATCTCACTGTGCCTTTAATATCACTGTGAAAACAGCATGCTTTTCTAGGACACACTGTGAAGTCTGAGGTGATAAGACCGCCTATCTTAAAATGACTTGAAACCAAAAATGGATTTGTGATTGTTATTCCCAACTCACCAAGGACATTCTATTTTGACAGGTTAGAACATGTGGATACAGGCCTCACCTTCATATATAAGGTCTAAAAGTGTATAAACCTCAGTGATTTCTGCACAGTATTTGGTCAGGCTGTTTATGAAGGAAGTTCAATATTAGCTTACTGAACCAAGACAGAATTCCAATAAGGCCCTTCATTTATTCCCCTCCATCTAGTCCCTCCTTCTTAAAGAGATTAATTAGCCACCCTACGAAATATGAATGAATCAAGGAGGAGTCGTGTCTACTGAGCAGAACACATGTTAAGCAACTTGACCCTTAGGTAATAAATCTTTTGGAAAGCAGGTCTTTTTCCACTGGGACCTGTCTTCACTTTTCTCATGTGAGACCTGGCAAATGGGACATTCTGAGTTTGACAGGCCACTTCTCGGCTCCTCAGCTGACAACTGTTTTACACAGATGTCAGCTGAAATCCTTACTGGGGCACGTAGGGGATCAGAATGTTTGAATCACATCCAGCACCGAGAATCCCTCCTCCCTCAGCTCTCTGCCTGCCCCGCCCGTCCCATGCCCTCAGCAGCACAGCCCTCCTGCAGGGTAGTCCAGCTCCAGGGAGATGGCCCAGGGCAGGAGTGAGGGGAAGGATGAGCTGTCAGCACAAAGGTGGCTTAGGGTGTTCCTTTGCAAGAAGTTCATTCAGGAAGACGCATCTCTCAACTTCTGCCATTATTCCTTGGTAAGGATTTGGGAGCTGGAGGAGAGATGTGAAGGAATTTAGGGCATTTTTCTCATGGTGTGGTAAGATTAGAGTCCGACTCCAGATCAAATTTTGCTTCTACTATTTATTAACTCACAATGTCACTTGGGGGAATTACTCTCTCAACCATAGTTTTCTGATCAAAAATACCTGCCTTTTTTAGGGTTGCAAGGGGAAGAGCATCATAACACATAGAAAGTGCTTGGTGCGGTGGCTGGCAGAGAGTATGGCTTCAATAAATGTTAATTCTATCTTTTTTTCTCTGAAACTGGAAAGGCCAGGTGTTTGGAGGTCTGTGTTTAGAAATGCCTCCAAAATCCTCAGCGCATCCCATTTTCACTGGCTTTGTCTTTGTTTTGCCTTTATGCTTTTGTTTTGGATTCTTATATTAAGATCTATGGACTCTCCCGTCCAAGAATTCAGTGCAGTATTTGCAACCATGTTCATTTTGGGGAAAGAGAAATTAGATTTAGTCAATTCTCAAAGGATTCTATGATTCACAGAGATTAAAAATCTCTGTGCATGTTTCTGAAAAGTTGTAGGCAAAGTGAATATCTTTTTTTGTAAATCAAATTTAGCTTTTAATGTACTAGAAGAACCAGTGAGCAAAGAAACTCTCCCACGAATCTTTCTGTTTCATAAACTGCATATTCAATCCAGAGCTCTTCAGTTTTTACAAAAGATTTAGACTTTCAATATCAGGTTTGCTTAAACTAGAACACTTAGTGACATTATATGCATAGTAGTAACTTCCATTAACGATTTACAATGTAGTATGGGGGTCAAGTTCAGGTTGAATGAAAACTGAAAAAGAAGGAACTCCAAAAAGTTCCTGCTCTTAACTGGACAGAATCTTAGTTATCCTCTGCTCCAAAGACCTCATTTTATGAATGAAGAAATTGAGGTTCTTAGGGGTTATATGACTTGCCCAAGGTCACTGCAATAGTTACAGACAATAAGGAATAACAGCTCTAAAAATAATGACAGTGATTATGATGATGATGACAGCACTATGATCTGTTGAGCATTTACTTGAGCTGAGCCTTTTAAAGACTTCAACCTCGTGCACTTTTGCTACAACTCTAGAGGAAGATTTTATTAACTCCACTCATTAGATGAAGCACTTGGCCCAGGGCTCCACAGCCTGGAAATGGGCAACTCACAACTCAGAACCTATTTTGCCTTGAAAGACTGTGTTTTTAGGCTGCTTCCCAGAATACAACAGAACAGAGAATCACACAGTCTTGAAGTAGAAACAGGAGGTTAGTTTGGAAAGATGTGTCTACAACCTTCAAGGTATATACTTGAATGGGTTTTTAAAAAATACAACATTAGACAGTCCTAGATAATACTACACCGTCACAGATACACATTTGTAGTATTCTAGGATTAGAAGCTCCAGAATATATCCAGGTCGATTGCTTGCCAGACCTCTTCCCAGGCTGCAGGCCAAGGAGATTGGTCCTCGTGGAGTCTAGGCTCTCCTCCTCCACATTCTAAGCCACGTTCTGGGTCTCTAGGATTTCATATGTTCATTTCTAAATGGTCCTAGAACTACTTCCATGGCCTACATAGGTCTCTTTTCCAGATCTCTCTCCCTCGAGGTAGGTAATAGACATGTGGGACCAGTATGGCTATTTTTAGGGAATGGAAGTGGAGCTTGCCAGCCAGGACTGGGTGTCCATACATCTGTAGTATAGGACAGGGCTGGGGTGGGGAAAAAAAAAAAAAAAAGAAGGTGGGATAGAAACCATGCTGCATCTTCCATGTTCTGGCATAGAACTTTGGATATGTCTGGGAATTCTAAAATAATATGTAGCCTTCTCAGGTTTTTATGAATATGTATTTGTCAAAGTATATGAAATATACTTTACTGAGCAGCTGAACAGCTTGATTTTAAACTATAATAGTTTATAATAGATATATGTGGGCATCAATTTTTATCCTTGTCTCAGGGCTCGCATATCATGGGACAAGACAACACATGCCTGTCTGCTTTTCCACCTCCCGATGCTGTTCCTTCTCAGCTTTCTGGGTCTTTGTATCCCTTTCCTATGGCTCCATATTTGCTTTGATTTCCATTTTCCTCACTCCGCTTTTACTGATGACTTGGTATCAAACCCATCTATGATCTATAGACCTATGATCTATGAAATCCATTATCTAACATGTAATGAGGGCTGATTAGAAGCCATAGAGGTACTATGTAGAGAACAATGGACAAGAAACCCTCAGTCCCTACCCTCATGTGACAGCTCTGCTTGAAAATAAATGCACTTAAAACACAGCATGACAAATGTGATGACAGAGAATTACTAGCTATGCTGAGGGAACGTAACTCTTCACCAGGTGTCCAGTAAGGTTTCCTTGAGAAAGTCAGGTCTAAACTGAAAACCTGGAGTAGGATTTACCTGGGCAAAAGGTAGGAATGAAGTAGGAGATGTTTGTTTTAAGTAGAGGGGATTACACATCAGGTGAAGCCTGTAGCCAGGGCAAGCATCGTGCCCTAAACTGAAAGAATTTCAGCAGTGACTAAAGTATGTTTCTGGGGTGAGAAATGTTCCTGGAGAGATAAACTGGAACAAGACCAAGCCAGGTCTTAGAAGTCATGGTAACGTGTTCAGGTTTGACCTAAATGTGATGGGGGGTCAAAGGCAGATTGGAAACAGGGGCATGACGTGATAAGACTTCTATATGAGGACATCAATGGTTGAAATACGGATTATGTGTATATACCAGAGTTGCTGCTGGAGGAGAGGGGGCAGGGAGGGGCAGGGCAGATGGTGCAAAGAAGTCCGAATAGCAGGCATTACAGCAATTCAGGGGAGGGACAGTTTTAGCATGAATTGCTTGCGGGTCAGGTTGTAGTGAGAAGACTGAGGAAAGAGGTAGAATCAGGAGGATGTGATCACTGGTGGGATCTGAAGCTAACCTCCAGTGGTCTAAAGGGAAGCTCCCAGCCTGGGCAGATGGAGGGATCAATCGCAGAAAAGGAACACACGGGGAGGTGAAAGCTTGAAGGGGAATTTGGTTTCTGAGCAAGTCACAGCTTTTGATTTTCATCTTTGGATACCACACAATGAGGCTGAGAATGAGGGCCTACCTGTTAAGACTTTGGGGGTCTCCTCTTCCACTGTGCCCTGCCACCATCAGGAGGAAGGGTGGACGAGCAACAACCAGGAGAAAGGGAATTCTTAGATGAGGCTTGCATTTATAATTCCTCTGTAAAGATCATCATTTGTTTAAAATACTTTGCTGTCATAAAAGTTACCAGGGTTATTCAATAAATGACAATGTTTCAGAATTTTCAGTTATGTTGGATTGGGGGGGGTCTCAAATATTACAGCAAGGATTCAGAGTTAGTCAGTCTGTCAAGATTTTGCTCTCAAATATTTGATGTTAACCAAAAAACGTTGATCCTTTAAAGATGAAGAAAGTTACTTAGCGAATGGCTAATACACATCCTTACTGAACATATCTTCTCAGACTTTACACATGCATTCCATAGTACATCAATGATAGAAATTAATCTTTATCCATACACCTGAGTTGTAGTCTTTTCTCAGTCTCCAGGAATTTCACATGGGTTATTAATTAAAGAAAATTTTAAGAAATAGTACTTAGTTTCAGATAAAAGGAAAAGTGCAATTTTATTTTTTATTTTGCCAGACTAAACATCAACAAGGATTGCTAACAATCCTTTATGAAGTTAGCAGCTATCAGAAAAAAGCAAAAACAAAACCAAAAAACAAACAAGCAAAAAACCCAAAGGATGGGTCCAGTTTTTTGAAAACAAACTTTTCAAAAGTAAATGTATCTTTCTGCTCAATATTGATGAACATTGTCTGCATTATTTATTAGCCATATCATATGTAGTACAGTTAGGTCTTTTAAAAAAATCTAAAATTTAGGTGAAAAAGCCAAATTTAAGAAAGTTACTTCTGAACTTCTTAGCGATTGTGCTGTGTGAATTTTTAAGGTGAAAAAAACCCAGAAATCAATACTATGTAAGGAAAAAAAGAAAAATGGATGAGAAAGCTTTCAGGGGCTCTATCAATATTTTAAGCAAGTACAGAGGAAAAAGCCAAGTTGTTGCGGCAACATTACCAAGGTTATTCACATCTATTGCCTATGTGGCTTTTGATAAAGTTCTATTTCTTTATACCTTAGTTTTTTTCATAAATAAAAGAAACAAAATCAAAACAAACGCACCAAAATGCCACAGAAAGAAGGTTTATAATGAATTTTGACATGTGCTTAATAAAAGCTATAGCATTATTAGATCCATCTTATTTTATCCTTATACAGACCCGGATCCCTATGAACCAAAAGGAATGATTTTTAAGATCACTTTATTACAATGATATTTAAGATCGGTAACACCCTGCCCCAGGAGAAACGGGAAAATAAAAATTAACACAATGAGAATGCCTCCGAAGATTAAGGGTTTGCATGTAAATTGCATTTTACAGTGGGGGAAACATGTCTAAGCCACTATCTGTTCAGGGGGCAACAGAGCCTCCTCGTCCGTGAGTAAAATAGAGACCAGAACCCATATGAATCAGACAGGCAGCATTGTCCTTACTTCAAACACTGAAAAATAAAACAGACTTTTCTGTTTATCCTTCTTAAAATTGTTAATTCTCTTGATGCAAACAACAAAGTAGAAAGTCCATGGAAGCAGAATCTAAACTATTTCTGTTTGGCTCTGAGCAAGGTATTTATCTGTTACATCCTGAACAAGGAACACAGTGAACAAAAAAATATCCCCGAGTAAACAAAGGTAAAATTGGCTGGGTAACCACGAAAATAATGACTACTGAAACACTCGCATTATAGTCAAATTAATTGTAGCTCCTTACAGGAAAAGACCATGAGAAGCCACAAAGCCCATAAACAAACTAGATAGAAGCAATGCTAAAGAAAGCTAATCGAATGTCATACTTGCACACAGAGAAAATTCTACTCTTCACGTGGCATTAGACCTTAACCTAAGTAGAGAACCTCTGGTGGATTTCCACCTTCCCTCATGGTTCAGAGGAACTGGGTGAGAGGGAAGACTGTGGAGGTGGCAGGTTCAAGAGGCAAGGCTAATGAGAGAGAAGTGGGTTTGCTTCCTGCTCCCTTGTTCTCTGCCTCCTTCCTTCTGCTACTTCCCTTTAGCCCTGCTTCCTGAGATATGTCTCTCCAGGCCCTTCTCTGGCCTATCCGATCAAGTTGCTCTGTCACTGTAAAGCCTGTTCTTACTCTTCTGTGTATGTTGATGTTCTGGTTTCACCACTGGTTTTCTGCTGGTGGTCCTCTACACCTTCTCCCCAGATGACCCCTGTCAGGGCACGGTCTCTGCTAAGGACTACTACTCAGAGCCCCAGCCTCTGCCCCAAGCCTCAGTTCTGTGTATTCAGTTGCCAACTGGATCCCCCATAACCATGTCTAAAACCAAACTCATTTGGGCTGAAAGATTTTACTCTGAAATGTGAGGATGGAGTTACTCATTCTAAAAGAATATCCTGAGATAATAAAAGATATATTTAGAACAGGAAGAGAACAGTGCCAAAGAGTGAGAAAGAAAGAACATTAACCATATTTCTTATAAATCTTCAGTGTACAAGAATTACATATTTTAATAGTATTTTTAACCATCTGAATATAAGTTAAATTTAACGTTATTTGAACACCAGGTTCAAGTGAAGAGGGGCCCTTTGTTCTGTTGGATTTGTTTTCAGCCCCTCACCAAATGTTAAAACCAGATTGAGAAACAGAAGTAGAAATACTGTTTATTTGGAGTTCTCCTTGGCCTCGAAGCATTGCTCCTTTCCTGTGTGAATTGGAGAAGCTTTCAAAGGCCACTCTGAGAAGTTCCATGTGGGAGCTGATTCCAGCCCCTCTTCACTGTAGAATGCTCAACTCAGAGGAAGAGGGTGGGAGAAAGGAAAAGCTAAAAGGAGGAAAGAATGAACTATCAATACATGTCTCTCTCTACCCAAAATTTTGTGTGAAGGATATGTGGTAATTAATTATAGCAAAATGTTTTGGTGTTATCAAAATTTTTAAATGCTAATATAATAGCCTTGGGATATTTGAAAATTTGAAGTTCTAGATTTTCATTGAAAACTTGCTAGAATTTGTCCATGGGTTCATTTTTTTTTTAATTTTTTATTTTTTCAGCATAACAGTATTCATTATTTTTGCGTCACACCCAGTGTATGGGTTCATTTTTAAAACAAAAGTTGAAAGATATTTAAATTCTAAAGTCTTCAGGAACACTTGAACTTGATTCTTCCTCTAAACAACTCTTCTCCTTATGTTCTTTAGATTAAATAATGGCAACTACGATAACACATGCTTCCTACCACTCCTTTTCTTCTCACAGCCAGAGAGCCACACAAACACAAGGTCCTACAGGTTTAATCTTCCGATACATCTCAGATTCATCCTGTGAATCTGTGACTCCCACTGCCCTACTTCAGAGCCTCATCGTTTCCCATCATCATTGGTCTCCTTTACTCCACTTTTATTCTTCTTGGATCTGTCTCTCAGGCTGCTGCTATAACAATTTATCAAAAAATCCAATTTGATTCACACACATCTTCTGCTTAAATCCTTTTTTTCATTCTATTTCATTTCATCCACCCAAATAATATCTGTTAAGGACCAGGGCCTGTGTGTCAGGTCAAGGTACAATGTTGGGAACGCGGCACAAATGAGACCATTGGGAGCTTTGCCTTCACCATTGAATTTATACTAATATGGCTTACATGGTCCTCCAAGATGAAACCCCTAACTACTCCGTGAGCTTCATTTCTCACCATCCCTTTTTCAAACATTATATTAGCGACACACATCTGTTTATAGTTCCCTGTACATGCCATGTTCTTTCTCACCTTTGTGAATTTCTCCTACTGACACTTATCTCTCCTCTCCCACTTGATCTGCCTCCTTCTATGCAATCTCTGAGAGAAAGTCTCTCTGTCCCTCTCAGACGGAGGTGAAGTGTTCCTTCACCGTGTTCCTATATAACACCTGCATTCTATACCACTGTGTCCATTATGTTGTAAATGTCTATACACATGTATGAACACAATTCATTTTGTGTTCTAGACAAACATTTATTTAACCATCACCAAATTCAAACATAATGACTCATATATTCTATAATAAAATTGGAAAAAATTGGTGGCAAAGAGATGCTCATATTAACAAAGTTATAATTCAGGTAAGAGGGCAAGAGGTAGAAGGTGTTTAGAGCCCAGTTCTAATTCCATATTCATGATGGGCTTAAAAAACTCAGGCAGTTCAACAAATATAGAGTAAATTCAATGGACTGTCTTGTTCTGGTAATCTCTGCTGCACTAGTATGTTTGCCTTCCTGATTGAGGTATTAATAATTAAGTGTGTTGTGTTAAAGTCAGGTCCTTTTGCTAGGGGAGAGGGTTTGAGGAAAAGCTCTTAACAGTGGTGTTAAGCATTCTTCATATGAGAATAAAGAACTCAGGAGAAAACTGTATATAAAAATATATTGAGGCAGTAGTAAGTAATCATTACCTGCAAATATACAATTATGATATTGAGGAGAAGTCCTATACCATTGGGCTTCTAGAGTAAAAACTAAGACATTCTTTGAGACCTTCAGAACACTCCATGTGACAAAAAGCAGGCTATCCTAAGTCCAGCTGGATTGGAAGGATCTTGTTTTTTAAGGCCAATATTAGTGTGGAAATAAGCCAAAGCTGCCTCCTCAGATGAGATCTTGGAATAATTTCCTTTTTTCCATTTTAAGCTACTTCTAGTTCTAATTAGAGTAGATAATATAAAGTTGGTTATACATCAGACATAAAATCTCATGGTGAAACATAAAGTTTCTCTAATAACAAGTGCCAAAATTATCCATAAATATAGATCCTTTCTACCTGTAAGACCATTTATTATAATTCTCTAATTATATAGAGCTGGTATCTACTTTAACCAGAAAACTTGCCTGTATATGTCAGTATATTATATTTCTTTCTTTCTTTTTTTTTTTTTTTAAAGATTTTATTTATTTATTTGACAGAGATCACAAGTAGGCAGAGAGAGAGAGGAGGAAGCAGGCTCCACGTTGAGCAAGAGAGCCCGATGCGGTGCTCCATCCCAGGACACTGGGAACATGACCTGAGCCGAAGGCAGAGGCCTTAACCCACTGAGCCACCCAGGTGCCCCTGTCAGTATATTTTTAATAGAAAATGTGGCAACTAGACCTGTGCTCTTTTATAACTACTGATCTTGAGGGGAAAAAGTCAGGTTAATGTAAGGGTTTATTAAAACCTTGTGGGCCACCTGGGTGGCTCAGTGGGTTAAAGCATCTGCCTTTGGCTCAGGTCATGATCCCAGGATCTTGGGATCGAGCTCCGCGTTGGGCTCTCTGCTCAGCAGAGAACCTGCTTCCTCCTCTCTCTCTCTGCCTGCTTCTCTGTCTACTTGTGATTTCTGTCTGTCAAATAAATAAATAAAATCTTTAAAAAAAAAAAAAAACCTTGTAAGTTGTGTAACTTCTTATTAGAAAAAAACTATAATTGCTTTTTAACAAATATTTAGATAATTATATTTCAGTATTTTTAGTAAATTACTAATATGAATACTTGTTATGCCCACAGTAAAGAAATGATGAATAAAAAAGTTGCTTCATGACCTATTCTGACGGTCTTTGTTAGAAACAAATGAAAAAAAAAAAACCCAACAACAACAACAAAAACATACACACACACCAAACAACTCGTGGCCATGAACAAATGTTAGTGTTCTTGAATTTCTGTAAGTTTTCTTGGGCTGGTATACTTAATTCTCATAATGTTTATAAACTAACTTATGTCCATTTTTTGTATTAAGAAATTATTACATTTTTCTGCTTTGGCAATTACTAATTATTTAATTACATATTTATGTGATGTTACTGCTGGCTTGACACCTCAGACATTACTTTCCTTAACTAGTGAAAGTACTCTGAATATGGGATGTGTGTGTGTGTACGTATGTGTGTTGGTGCATGTGTTCATTATACAGCAATAGATTCTTCATACATGTTTGTATTTATGTGTTGCACATTTAATTACTATAGACTCACTCTTTAGCTCAAATCCATTTATTCATTTATTCAAGTATTTCTCTTAAGGATCTACCATGAGCCAGGCCCTGTGTTTATCCTGACTGAGACATGGTCCCTGCTCCCCAGAATCTAGTAGGGAAAACAAAACAAACATATGCAAGGTGATGTGTAACTCCCCTTTCTGAGTACATACCACAACTTAAACCAAATCATCAAACTATGACAATTATAAACAAAGCCAACTGTTATGGTAGGTATGGCTATCTTGCCTTCTCAAATCAAAACCATTGCAGGGTGTGTGTGCATGGGTGTCTGCCCATATGAGTAGTCACACTGAGACTGTCTAGGAGGCATAGAAAGAAGATGATTTTATGATACCATACACCTTACTTATCTATATATTCATAATTGCTCTGCCCAGATGTTGAGAACTACTTAGGATCAACTCAAGTCATTAGTATTATTAATTCCCAATCAAGACAGTTCAGAATTTTCTAACACATGTACCTGGTGGGAAGCACTGCTTTTACCTTTCAAAGTCACTAGACTGTGTTCCTGAAGCCTCAAAGTCACACTGGGCCTTCACTATTTGTTCAGCTGATCACAAATCAGAGGTAATGACATTTACATTGCTAATAGCCTTTGCTCCAAAGTATGTTAACTCCAGGTTTTGGTGTAGTTTCTCCTATCTGAGAAAAGCTTTTTTGACCTCCTGCATGAAACTTTAACTAGAACTAATTATGTGAATAAGAACATTCCCTTACTTGTATATCCACAGAAACATAAACATATTAAATGTAGAAATGTATGAAATTCTCTAATTAACCACTCCATATGAGAATCAGGACTTGTGTGCAAAACAAATTAAGGTATGTATTATTGATTTATCCTTAAATACACATTAGATGACCCAACAAATCTGGGCATATTAGGAGAGTTGCTCGCAGTCATTATGATTGACATAACCTCTGTGACAATTACCACGTATCTTGGCTTTTAGAATGAGACTAATATAAAAATATGTATTTTGGTAAAGATTAAATCCAGCATAATGTGGAGAACAATTGCGCGTAATTGGACTTTTCCGTATACCAAATTTCAAGCAGTTAAATCTTTGCTTCTTTGATGTTCCTTTGATCACAATTACTAACATTTTATTGGCTTACTGGTGTGAAATGAAAAACAACAATTCCAAATTCAGTTTACTTTATTAACGAGCACTAAATGACCTCAAACCAAAGCCATATAAAAAGATTACATTGGTGTGCTTCAAGTAGAGTTTGAATACCTGCTACTTGTTAACTGTTTTAATCTGCTGCTTGAGCAGGCAAGAATAAATAGACACACACAGAGACAGTTATTCAGGTGACAATTAAGGTGCTAGTATCTCATATTACGAATTTTATAACACTTAAAAACTTGTAAAGTGTTCTGAGGTCAGCCAAAAGTATATGTAATTTGGATAGTATTTTATCCATTCCAATAAAATGTATAAATTTGGTTTCACAGTTAAATTCAATGGAATAGGATTTGATGTGTGCTCAAATAATAACCAAAATTCTGAACACTTTTCTGTATACTAAGTGTATGCCAACTGATTGCTATGCATTACATAATTTGATTTTCATTAGTACCCTATGAGGTGGACTCTATTCTTTCCATGTCATAGAGAAGATTGAGAAATTTTAGTGAGTTAAGTAACCTGCCCAGTTACTGTTAATAAGTGACAGAACTTGGATCGAAGCCAGACTTTAGTGACTCCAGAGCCAAATTCCAGCTTATATACAGTCTGCTGTGAATTAGAAATTGTAAGATCTGGCATGGAGTTTCAGTGTCAATCAATTATTAGCCCTGAGACCTTAGGGAAATTACTGAACTTCTCCAAACTTCAATTTTCTAATATATAAAATAGAGCCAATAACATATCCCAACCCTTCCTTTGGAGTTGCCATGAAGATTAAAGAGATAATGTAAGCAAGAAAACTATAGAGTGCTCTACAGATATCACTTTGTTATACTGTAATATCTTCACATTTTGTAACTCCCAAGGCATTTTGTGGGGCTAAACAATGACATTAGACCAGGTATCTCCTTAGAGAAAGAGAATTTAGGAAGGCCAGAGTGATCTACTGGAAGAAATTTTAGGGAGGTTGTCCAGGGTGGCACAGGGTAGTCAGAAAAAAAAAAAAAATCACCCTTTGTGAATGATATGTAAATGAAAGGGAGGTCACTGCTAAGGACTGAAAATTTTTATTCTCCCAAAATTCATATGTTGAAGCCCTAACTCCCAATGTAAATATAGATCAGAAATAGGGTTTGATAGTTCCAATGGTAGTTAAATGGGGTCATATGCATGGGGCCCTAATCCCATAGGGCTGATGCCCTTACAAGAGGAGGGAAGAGATACCAGTGTACTCTCTCTCTGCCATGTGAGGACACAGAAAAGGCAGCTACTTGCAAACCAGGAAGAAAGTTCTCACCAGAAACTGAATTGGCAGGAACATTGATATTGGACTTCCCAGTCTCTGGAAGTGTGAGAAATAAGTATTTGTTGTTTAAGTGCCTGGTCTATGTCTGTGGTATTTTGCTATGGCATCCCAAGCTAGCTAATACAGCCAGTATTGTGTTCACCCCTCATGTTACCAAGATCACCAAAAAGCAGGGCCACCTGAGCCCCGTTCAGCTGCCAGCTGGATGAGAGTGTGGTCTGACAGATCACATGAGCCACTGACAATCTGCAGCTAGGACCCAGGGAATGTAAGAATGTACTAGGCAAGCTTAGCATGAAGGGGACTCAGTATAAACTGCTTTGCCTAGAAGAAAACTGTCCAAGTTTAGCAGATTATAATAAATTTCCTCAGGAAAACAATCAAACCAAACCAATAGAAAAATAAGACAAGTTCCAAAGATGCAGTCCCATGTTTATAAGTATAAATTAATGCCAAAAGCTTGAAACTGAATTTATGAAAAGAATAGTGGAAAAATTCTGATCAACAAATTTACAACTGAACAAACGAAAGAATCTCTACATTAAAAACAAGTAACATAGTTCTCTTTGTACTTTTTCTTTTTCACCAGAGCACAGCTATTTCTCAATCAATCTACCAGGGTTTCCTCAGCTAAAAGGGTAGTGAGCTGAAGTCATTGAACATAAAAACAAGCAGACATTGAAATATTACTTCTGCAGCTTCTTTTCCTTAGGATGATATAAACCTTATTTCTTGGGAATTGTGTTTTAATTTACAAGAAGACAGACAAATTTTCAAATGAAAAAAATAGCTTTCTAGGAAGAGCTGTCCCCAAAATCTGAGTAATGCAAAGTGTAATTGATAAAATATTTCCACTTACTTGCTCCTTTCACACTAATCGCCTTCCAGATGATTTGATTCTAGATGAACATTTATTCCATGTGAGGCACTATTCCAGGTGCTTAGGGCAGGCTCTGCTAGTTTTCTTGCCAATCTCCAGGACACCAGGAGTATTAGTTTAGCGGTTCCCAGATAAAGAAAGCATTTCTCAACTTCTCTTGCAGCTAGCTGGGGACCACATGACTAAGTTCTGGCCAATGAGCTGCGAGTTGAAATGATAACTTCCGGGTCATTCCCTTAGACGACAAGGTGTGTTTCCTCTAGTTTTCCTCCCTCTGCTGGCCTGGAATGTGGATGTGGTGGTGAGCTGAGCATGCAAAAAAGGGAATGCAGACCAGAGGTGGCTAAGCAAGAAAATGGAGGAGCCTGGCCTCCGAAAGAGCTGTTATACCATTTCTGGATTGTTGGGTGAGACAGAAACAAGCCTCCGTTGTGTGAAATCCACTGTGCTCTTGGGCTCTTGTTACAGTAGTCTATCATGTATTTTCACTAACAGAGGATCGTACATATACCTTGTGAGGTATTACTATCCCAGTTTTATTAGAGGATTGAGGTTTAGAGAGATTAAAGAACTTCTTTATAATCACACAGGTGGTAAGCGGTAAGCTAGGATTTTAATCAAATGCCTTTCCCATTAGATCTTTTTAATACTAATAGAGAGAAAATTACTAATTTATAGAAAATCAGTATTATGCAGCTTTCTAATCTCCGATCTATTGATCTGATGGGATTATAAAAAGTCTTCAGTTTCACTGAATTAGAATCAGTGCTACAAACCCCTATTTTTCTAATAAAGTACCTAACAGTTACCAACCTTTCTAGGACCTACTCCTCAAAAAATGTTGCATTAGAAAAAAATTATACAGAAAAAGTATGTTGATTCTCCAGGACTAGGACATGGAAGGCTGGTCAGAATGTTCAAATAACTTACAAAATAATACACTGAAAAAACACAATAACTCAGAAACAGATCAGCAGCTTTTCTGGAATGCATTTTCTTCCCTAATGTTATCCTTATATTAACACATAAATTTGTTCTCAGAAAGAACCATACGTGCATTCACTCACCACTTAATAAACATGTACTGAGTGCCTAGTCTATGTCAGGTACTTCTTTAGATCCTGGGGGAAACAAGAGGAAAGAATCTAGATGAAGTCCCCACATGCACGGAGACTACCTGAATGCAGCTACTGTAGGTAATATCCTATACACATGAATGTGACAGGCTTTCAATGTGCACCAGTAATTCACATTTTTAAATTAAACTTTGTTTTGGAATAATTGCAAATTTACAGAATAATTACAAAGATGATACAGAGAGTTCCATATACTCCTCACTCAGTTCCCTCTAATATTAGCATCTTATTACCAGAGTATATTTATGAAAATGAAGAAACCAATATTGGCACAGTAAGATCAACTAAATCCAGAATATATTCAGATTCACTAGGTTTCGGGTTTTAGGGGTTTGTTTGTTTGTTTGTTTGTTTTTGGTTTGCTTGTTTTACTAATTTCCTTTCCCTGTACAGGATCCAGTTCCAGACTACCACATTACACTTACATCTCAAGCTTACTTGATCCCTTTTAGTCTATGACCGTTTTTTAGCTGTTCCTTTGTTGTCATGGCCTTGACAAGTTTGAGGAGCTATTTTGTGAATGTCCTTCAATTTGGTGTTGTCCAATTTTTTTTTCATAATTGAACTGGAGTTTGTTTAGAATATCTAAGTAAAGTGCCCTTTTCATCATTGTATACCAAGGGATAAATGATAGCAATATGACTTGTCACTAGTGATGTTAATCCTGATCTCTAAGGATTCCTGTTTCTGTTTGTTGGAATATATTGGGTGTGCTTCTTGCTACTGAGATAAGCTCCATTTGTGTAATTCTGTACTAAACTATAGTAAATTTATTTGGGAATACATTTATACACACACACATATGCACAGGACTTATAGGCCATAAAATAATCTAAGGTATAGAATGGCAAAATGAATTCTTAAATACTCTATTTCTATCTTTTATATTCAAGATGCTAGGTCTTAAAGATTTACATATTATAAGCATACTCACTCTATGAGAATGCATTTTGGAAGGTTCCTTAAAAGAGATCATCCCCATCTTCATTCTGTCCTCAAATCTGCTGCTTGGCACACAGAAATGGTGACTGGTGCTCTAGCAGGCATTTGGAATATCCGGGCCATACTTTAGCAGTGCATTCCTTAATGACTTTGTGGAGGCATCAGGCAAACCCGATTACAGACCTCCAGACTTATTTTGTGTGGGAAAAAATAAACTATCTGTTTAAGCCATTATTATTAGGGCTCTGTTTCAGAGTCAAATGCAACTCCTGATGGGTAGTTTGGAAAAGAGGCAGAAGGAAGTAAGATTTGTTGAGAGCACTGTGTACCAAGTGCTTTATATGCTTTAGTTCACATCATCATCAAGACAAAACAAATTTGAGAAACTAAAGATCAATGGCACTAAAACTCATGCATAGGTTTACAAAGCTCAATATTAAAACTGAACCGGGACTGGACTCCTGGGTGGTTCAGTCGCTAAAGCATCTGTCTTTGGCTCAGGTCATGATCTCAGGGTCCTGGGATCAAGTCCCACATCGGGCTCCCTACTCAGCCGGGAGTCTGCTTCTCTCTCTTCCTCCTTTTGCCACTCCCCGCTACTTGTTCTCCCCTGCTTGTGCTCACGCACTCTCTCTCTCTGACAAATACATAAATAATATCTTTAAAAAAAAACTGAACTGGAATTTAAGCCAAACTGTGTTTTCCCATCACAGCATGCTAAAATGTCCTGTTCATCATAGGTACCAAGACCTATGTTGATTACTAGCAATGGGTATGAACACATATTATTTTATTTCACTCAACAAGTAATATGAGATAATACTTAAAGAAATAAAATGACATATATTTAAGTATGCAACAAAATAGTAATGTGCATCCATAGTTTGAGTCCTCTCATCTCGTTCCATGGTTAGCACCTCAAATGGTACAAATGGCATCAGGGCAAATTCAGGAGTGAAACCTCAGACTTACTGTTCTCAATCCACATATAACTATAGATTTTTCTCACTGGGCTAGAATGGGAAGCCATTCAGACCACCCATCACTCTACCCACCTACTTATGCATTCATATGTACTGAGCATCTACTATATGCCAAACAACTTGTTACTTCCTGCATATACAATGTTGAATAAGACACAGCTCTTGTTCTCCAAAAGCTTGTAGCTCAGTAGGAGAAACAAAAAAATAAATATGCAATTAGAACAGAATACCACCTCACACCAGTCAGAACGGCTAAAATTAACAAGTCAGGAAACAACAGGTGTTGATGAGGATGCGGAGAAAGGGGAACCCTCCTACACTGTTCGTGGGAATGCAAGCTGGTGCAGCCACTCTGGAAAACAGTATGGAGGTTCCTCAAAAAGTTGAAAATACAGGTACCATGCAACCCAGCAATTGTGCTACCGGGTATTTACCCCAAAGATACAAATGTAGTGATCCGAAGGGGCACATGCACCCCAATGTTTATAACAGCAATGTCCACAATAGCCAAACTATGGAAAGAGCCTAGATGGCCATCAAGAGATGAATGCATAAAGAAGATGTAGTATATACATACAATAGAATACTATGCAGTCATCAAAACCCCCGAAATCTTGCCATTTGCAGTGATGCGGATGGAACTTGAGGGTATTATGCTAAGCAAAATAAGTCAATCAGAGGAAGACAATTATCACATGATCTCACTGATATGAGGAATTTGAGAAACAAGACAGAGGATCATAGGGGAAGGGAGAGAAAAATGAAACAAGGTGAGACCAGGGATGGAGACAAACCATAAAAGACTCTTAATCTCAGGAAACAAACTGAGGATTGCTGGAGGGGAAAAGGGTGGGAGGGATGGGGTGGCTGGGGGACAGACATTGGGGAGGACATGTGCTATGGTGAGGGCTGGGGATTGTGTAAGACTGATGAATTGCAACCTGTATCACTGAAACAAATAATACATTATATGTTTTTTTTTTTTTTAAACAGAATAGGGTTTTTCAAATTCAGCACTAATGACATTTTGTACTGGATTATCTTTGTGGGGAGATCTGTGCCTTGTTGGATATTTAGCAGCATCCTGACCTCTACATACTGGAGGTCAGTAGCACCCTAACCCTAACCCTTTGTTATAACTGAAAGTGTCTCCAGACACTTTGGAATGTCAAATACCAATTGTCAAATGTCCCCCAGAGGTAAAAATCACCCTTCCACCTTCTATATCTTCCCCTTTCCCTTCCGTCATTGAGAACTACTGTAATAAAGTACAAGCCACCACTCTGGAGAAAGTAAATCCTTAACAGTGACTTGAAAGTTCATGAAGTGTAGCCAGATGAAGTCAATAATTATATGTGTGTTTATATGTGTATCAAGAAGGCCTTCAAAGCATGTGCAAAAACTCAGAGTTTTTAATGCATACAATACATCTGGGGGAATAAAGGTAGTCTAGCATGTTTGGAATGGGAGGTATGTATAAAAGGGAATTAGGAAAAGTTGCATGTGCCTACAGAAGAATAGAGAGATCTAGTCTGGAGAAGGTAAGAGACTGCAATCAGAACAGGCAACCATTGGGAAGAGAAGTAATTCAGTTTGGGATGTGTTAAATTTGAGTTACCTGAGGGACAACCAGGTGAAGATGTCCAATAGGAAGTTAAATTTTCATTTCTGGAAGGTAGGGGCTTGACTCAGGCCAGAGAATGAATACCATCTACATATAGAAGCCGTATGTGTAGATGAAATGACCCAGGGAGAGTGGAGAGGCCGTGGGCCTGACAGTGGCAATGTGGACATGGGTGAGGGAAAATAAGAGTGATCATGATGTCATAGGGAGTGTTTCATAAAAATGGCATAAAGGTCAAACAGATGAGGGTGAGACATATCCAGTGGAGTTGGCGATTAGACATGGTGGCCTTCACAAGAGCCACGTTATTGATATGTTCTGGGTGGTAAGCCAGCTCCCAGTGGGCTGGAGTAGATGGAAGGGTATCAAGAAGAGTCACATTCAAGAAATCTGTAGAAAGCACTGGAATCATGTAAAGATAGTGCTCATAGTAGAATAAATGACAAACATACCCAGAGTCAAAAAGGTGAGTGGGAACAGGTAAGAAGAATTTTAAGTATGGTTCTGACATCAGGTTAGCTATGGATATTGCTTATAGGCTCTGTTCTTATTTTTGGCTCTTGGAGTCTCCTGGGTATTTACATTAAGCTACCTCATAGAATTTCTGAATATAAGTGCAACTGGATTGTTTTTGCCTCTCCACAACATACCACATGATTCTGGGTGACTTTACAGTAGCTCTTTATTTGTCTGAGGTATATCCTCTGAATAAAGAATCAATAACACCCGACTCACTGGGCGCTAACTATACAGATTTCCCTTTAAAAACACAATATTCCAAGTCTAAAAGCAAGAATTTAGAGCAATAAGTTATTTTATATAAAATCTCTAAAACTATTTTATCATTAAGTGTGTTTATGACAATCTTTCCTTTGAGAGGTTTTGTCTTGGAATAGCTGACTCATGGGAGACAAAAGCTGACAGGGAGTTTAGAGACCTTCTCCCTCCTTCCTTACTCCTCATCCACTCAGTGATTTTAGATGAATCTCTTTCCTCATGTCTTATAGTTCTTACCCTTGACTCCATAGCTTCTGCTGACACTGTCACCATCTCTCCTGTGTGCCTCTAGATGGTTTCCCGACTGGCTTCCTCACCTCTAATCTTTGCTCTCTCCAAGCCTTTGCCATACCTTGTTAGAGTGATCTTTCTAGAACACATATGTGAATAGTTCCTGAGTTCTACTTGGAATTACTTGTGTCATGGCTTCTCACAAAATTCAGAAATCCTTATGTCAGATAAAGCCTTTTCCATTTGCTCCAGCATCCTTTGCATATTTCATTTCATCCTTATATTCCACCTGTACAGGACATCTGTTAGATCCTGAGGCTTTATACTGACTTCCTCCCACAGGCCTGTGTTCTTAGACCTCCATCCCCTACTCATCTAGAGAATGATATTCAAACTCAGCTCAAACATCTTCTCTTTAAAGTCTAAGTCAATAGTCTTCTCTCATCTGAACCCAAATAGGAATGACCACTCCTCTTTTGGTACCCTCCCAAATGTATGTTATATTTGTATACCTAATACAAATTTCTGTAATAGTATCAAACTGCTTTATTGCATGCATTAGTTTTTATAGGTGCATCTTCTATTGAACTCTCAGCTCCTTGAAGACAGGGGCTGCTTTTTATTATTATTATTTTCTGTCTCACTGAAACATGTTATTTATCAGGAGCTCAGTAAATATCTGTTGAATGAATCCACTCCAAGCCTCTATTACTACCAATGAGGGAAAAAGGCCTTGGAGAAGTTAAAGGACTTACCCAAGGTCACCCATCTAATGAGTGGCAGAGTGGGAACAGAAGCTGTGGACTGACTTTAAACTAGGGCTCTTAGCAGTGTCCCAGATACTACTTCATCTGTTTGAAAAGAGAGACACCAAGGCCCAACTTTGTGGTTTGCTAACTTGGTTGAACAATGTTTTGATACAGAATATTTAAGAGACTATTTGATGAGAACACTTTTTTTTTTTCTGATTGAGAGAAAGAGTGGGCTAGATAGTTTCAAAATGATGTATTATTTGATTTTATTCTCACCTTTTTCTCTATTTGCTCCTTCAACCTGCTTGACTTTACCAGTTAGCATTCAGTTAGATATTTTCAAAAATTTCAAAATCTGTAAGTAGGTATCAGCTGAAGACAAACTAAGTGCTACCACATTCTTCTTGTTGACAGAAGGGGAAAAAAAACCTGTCTTGAATGAAGAATTTCCCATACGTATTTCATACATCAATAATTAGTAGTAGGTTGAAATTGTTTTTGTTTATTTGTTTTTGCTGTTTAAAGATAAGAATCAAAAAGAGACGAATAAATTCTAGTGTCTCTTGGAATTGTGTGATTTAAGTTGCCAAATATGAGCAGAATAAATTTGTATTAGGTTACAGTTTTTTTTTCTCTTACATGTCCATAGAGATAACTAGCTTGTCCTCATTCATTTATTCACAAATAAAACAGAGCATTTAACTGGTAAATATGTTTTATTTGGAATGCTTTAATAGTTCTTAGTATATAACATTAATATGTAAAGGTCCTGAAGAGTCCATAAAACTCTGCACAACAAGCTCTATTTTAATAATGCAGAGACTATGCGAGATGGAAACCAATTTCTGCCGTTCAGATAACATAAGCAAAAACAATTTCCCGAAAGAGCTGAGGCTTTTTTAAACCTAAAAGGTTTTTAGGTTTCAAACCTAAAAGAGGTTTAAGATGCACAGGTCCTCCAGATGGCAGAGCTTAACATCAGCCTCAAAAGAACAGAAAAAGAAAAGATTAAAAAAAAAATTCCCTCCAAACGCAGGCTTCTTTCAAGTCTTCTACTCAAAAGAGGATCTAGGATGCTAATGAATATTCAACTTTTGTTTCTTCTAATAATAAATTCCATTTCTAAATCTATGAAGTAAAACAAACTTGCACTATGTTTAGTTTCTCTCAGAAGATAAAGTGGTCTTTCATATTCTTTCAGGAGTTGATGGTACTTGAATATAAACAGACTTGACACACTGAGTTGAGGTGAAAAAACTGAGAGCCATTTTGTCAATGGCAGTTTCTAAGCTTTATTGGAAAGGCCAGCATTTTGCAGGCTCTTTTCTCAGGATCAGCAAAACTTGTGATATAAAGAAATCCTCTTCTGCTTAGGCAGATTGTCATTTCAAAGAGGAGGAATGAGTGAGGAAGATGATGTTTCTCATCTTTATATGCAACATCCCACACAAGTCAAGACCCAGTCCTGCCATCATTCCTCATGCAAGCAGACAGGTAGAAGGTGGTATTTGAGTTCTGTCAGATTTACCTACCACAGTTGCTAAAATCATCTTCCAACCTAGTCTCTTCTCTCAGGAAGGAGCCTGAGGCCATGAAAACCACTCATTCATCACCTGCTATGCCACAGTGATTCTCTGAGCAGACACTCTGGGCTGGTGTAATTTGCTTGACAGCCCCGAGGTCAGCCTGCCTAGTGACTGAAAATCTTTTCTTTTCCATCTTGAAATGTTATAAGGCATTGTCCTTTCTATACATGGCTGATGTTCCTGACTCACCATCAGTGGTGGTGAATCTGAAAAGCAAAATGTGATGATCCAGTAGGACTGAGCTTGAGGGCTAAACATGGAAGAAAAATTTCACAAATTGATAGGAGCTCTTGAAAACCCCTGCATTACAGAGAGCTCTGTCTTCATCTTACCTTAGGCTTTCAGATCTTCCCATCCAACGCAATACCTCCAGACTCTCTGATACTCTTCATATTTTTGTCTTAGTTTTCAGGCAGATTTCTATAATCTAGAGCAATTCCATATGTTGACTGGTACCCCCATATATTTACAGAAAAAAAGCAGCTCTGAAAATAATCATACTCAGGCAACTTGGGAAGAATTAAGAAAGGTGTGTCAACTTCAATTTTGAATTTTCTTTTTACTTTATAGTTTTCCTCTCAGACTTAATGCCCAGGAGGAAGTAAAAATCATAGTTTACCCTCTAGTTGTTCAATAGCATACATAAAATGAAGAGGGGGCTTAACTCAGTTCTAACTGGCTTAATTTGTGCCTTGAATGTTCAGGTTCCTGTCCATTCTCCTACCAAATCCAAACCAGTCAGAGCTGCCCGGACACACACATTGCACAGGGAAAGGAGAGCAGCAAAGAAAAGAACAAAAGGAGGTTAAAGAAAGAGGGAACATACATTTATTTCTGAAGTGGGAAGGTGTACTGGCATTTCTTTAATTCACAGCAATTTTGTGCTCCCCAAAGAGGGGGAAGAGAAAAGGCAGTTCTCTCCTACCCTAGTCAAAGCCCAGATTCTATATCTATTTCCTATTTGTATATATCCATCAACACTGGATCTGATACGTGAAGGGTGTTTTACTGTCGGGTCCAAGAATTTAGAATAATTAACCAAGCTTTACCTTACCAGACTAGCTCCACAAATAAAAAAGGAAGATTGTTATGAAGACACCATTAGCTAGTTACTGGAATACAGAGGTTTAAAATTGTGAAACCAGTCCACTTTGGTAACAGGAACTGGTTCTTATGGAAAGCTACGCAACTAACCAATATGAAGAAAAGGATGTTACTATGATGTGAATACTTACTTATGGCTAGTCCTGCTTATTTTCCTTTTGTGAGGTAGCTAATTATAATTAGATTTTGATTTAACATTCATTAAGCTGTCATCACAAGGACAAAATTATAAATGAGGAAAAATGTAGCACAGTATAGAGGAAACCACATATTTAGAAAGAGCAATGTTAACATCCTTGCTGTTGTGTAGGGTCTGTGTGTGACCCTAGAGTGGTCACCTAAGCTCCTCCGCCACCATGATCTCCATCAACAGATGATGTCCCTCTGTCAGTATTATCAGAATTGTGGGAGAGAAAGAACAGATCCTAGAGATAGCCTCCTGGGGTTTGACCTCATTTTCCACAACCTCAGTAGACTTTGGGCAGTGAGGGAACCTATCGGTGTCTCAGATTTCTCACTGTAAAATAGGGATTACATTGAAATTTGTTTAATGGGATTATATGAGACAATGTATGCATGGGGTTTCAGCCCAAAGCCTGACATCTGACTTTACCTGCCCTTATTTTACTTGTGACTGCTTTGTTATTTTTATTACCATAATTATTATACCATCCAGAATATGGTAGTGTATCATAAATAGCAGCTTTAGTTCTCTCTTTTACATTTCCTTTTTGTCTCCCTTCTGAGACTTTTACATGCTTATTAATAAATAGTACATGCCTTATAAATAGGACTCCCAAGCACAGAGACAGAACCCATGGGAGGCAGGGGGTTGGCTGGGCAAATACTTCTTTGTCTATACACTTTCTTAGAAGACTTGTCATAATAATCATCCCTACAAAGGGCTAACTGCAGAAGCATCTCAAGACGGTTCTCCCCAGATGGTGCCTTAGCACTTGGTGGAGATTTAGGGTGAAAAGTAAATCAACTGGCCCTTTTCTTTTTGCTTTGGCTTATATTTAACTCTGTGTAGTTAACACTAAGAATGGGTTCTCCTTGGAGGTTCCTAAGATAAATATTGTCTACTACCTCTTTCATGTCCTCATAAATCGGTTATCATGGAATATGTGGGTTGACTTCAGTAATAGGTAGACTGAGGCACAGGAAGAGCCTTTCAGTAGTTTGTCAAGGGTCAGAGTTACAGGCTGAATCTCAGGTCTCCCTCCAGTGTCCATTCTATAAGGCCACTCAGACCCTTAGGTCTCTTCTGCTCCAGTGACTCTAAGTATAAGATTATTTTCTTTTTTCTTAGTGGAAAACAAGACCCAGAGCCTACGCAACAAAAAATGTCGTGGTATTAGCAACACTGTGACTAGGTGTCTTGTAATTACAAAGTAGGCAGGAACAATATCTTTCTTAAAATTAAAAAAATACATATATATATGTATATATACATATATATGCAATTTTTGAAGAATAAAGGTATGAATTGACTTAAAAAGGAGACAGATCTGAGACTTGACAGATTTTGGTCTCTTTCTCTGTTCTTTCTTCCCTTTTCATGGTCTAGAAAATTTAGATCTCCTAGCAGCGATGCAGTTTAAGAGCACTCTACACCTTTTTCCTGTATTCATACAGGCAAACACAATGTCTATTGTGGGGGGGGGGGCTGCTTCCTTAAGTAACCGCCGTTTTTAGTAACTCTTAAGTATAGCATTGACCACTGTAATTTAATAGTCTCAGTATGTTGGATGGCTAAAACACAAATTCAGTCATTACAATCATAACAAGGACTCTACTCTTTTCATAGAATGCTTTCCTTTGGCAATAAGTACACCCCATTAAAAAATGGAGAATGAAAGCATGACATTGCGATTAACCCCATGTTATCTTTACAGTAGCAGAAACCCATAGTGAACTTCCCCACCCATAAAAGTGGTAATATTTAGTAATTGGGAAAAAGAATACTGAACAAAAACACACTATAAGATCTTTGTATAATGTTTCTTACAGAAAAAAGAAATGTACTATAAAAACTCCTTTGGAATTACATTCTTTTATTTCATGGTCCAGATGGAGTTGTTGCATTATGTTAATTATTAACAAGGTAACAAAATATGAAACTGAAAATGTGTTAGCTCTAATTGCAAGTTGTATGTCTAAAGTGCTCATGGAGGGTTTTTGGCAGCCCTAATCATTAGGTATTTTACTCCTTGGTGTCATTTTTATTGATAGCAGGCTCTAAAGGCTTCTCAAAAATCCCTGCAACCTTATATTTAGCATATTATAGGTGAACACTGAATTTTCATATGGGAAAACTATCTATTACAATCTACTTGGGAATTCTAAAACCAAGGTCTTTGCAGTGAGCTTTATTTATTTATTCAACCCACCATAAAAAGTTACTGTTAGAAAGGAAGACAAAGGAAATAACTTGTCTGGATTCATTTAAATGTCTCTAAAATATTAATATTGCTTTCAATTATGATAAAAATGAATTACTTGCTATCAATGGGAATGAAAACCCGGTTTGGGGCAAGAAGTATTTTCTTTAAAATATAATAAACATTGAAACATAACAGAAAATCACCTTCAGAAATTATATATGAAAAAGAATATTAGAGTATCTGAAAAAGTCTCCACTCTATTAATTTTATTCTGTTTGCTGAACATTTCAAATATTTTCCATTTAAATACTTTCTCTTTACCCAAAGTTACCAACAACAATAGTATCCCTGAAAATTTTTTTTACAAATCCATCATGAATACATTTTATTAAACATCCATTTATATTTCTGAACTATAATTCCATGAGAATTGTTTTAGGAATATTTTTAGATTACCAAATGGAAAATACCCTCTCACTTATTAAAGTTCTACAAGAATCTAGGTAATTCAATTTTCATGCATCTAAACAGGAACATTTGAAAGCACTCCCAAAAGATAACAAAGTTCTGAAGAGGCACAGACACCCCAATATGAGAAAAGACAAGACTGTCCTTGCTATTTTTTAACAAGATATTAAGATTAACTGGTTCTACCCAAATTTCAACTATCATGAACGTGTTTTTTAAGAGTTCCTACATTTCTCTTTATCACCCTTTAGCCCATCTTAGGTATTACTAGGGTGATCGCTTAATTTGCTATCTAAAAAGGAGAGCAGTTTTGAGAATGAAAGGGGATGCTATAAATAGGCACAGCCTGAGACAGACGCAAGCAAATGGGGATGGACGGTGCCCTCACTTACACCTATCTTGCTTCAGAACCCGTCTGCTGCCAGTAAGTTAAAAATGCACACGTGCAGTAGTTACCTTCTCCAAACTACAATATCTACCTCCAGGACCATAAGTAATGATGGCAAAGGAAAGGGTGGGAGTAAAACAACCAGGCAGATTTCCTCCAAATTTGAAAAGGAAAAGCAGGCAAAAGGAATGAAAAGACCAAAAGAAAATAAGATCAGTTGCTGGAAATGGGCATCAATGAAAAACATTTCACCCTGCCATTCCAGTTACTTGCTTCTTGCTTTCCTCTGAGCCCTTAGCCTACTGATAATATGTTAGCAGTTTGTTGGAATTAATTTGTTATTGTTATTAAGCAGCTCTAATTTCAACTTAATTTGGCAGTCACACAAATAAATTTAAATAAATACTAGAATAAGCAGTAGTTAATTCTGTCAGGTTTCAGTTGTGAATTATAATACTCAAAGCTGTTGTGAAGTGTCCAGTGCTCTAAATGGCAGCTACACTCATTAAGTCATTATTAACTCAACCACAAACACTATATAATACCTACTTTTTTGCATATGTTACAGCAGGGAAGACATTATTCACCACTACTGGTTTCTAGTCTTCTTTGTGTCTGCCTATATCTAAGCCCCAGTGATCTGAACCTAAGTCACAGAAAATAATACGCTAACATATGACTCGAGCCAGCTTATGGCACTTGGCCTAAGGTTGACTCAGTTACTAAAACCACCATCACTGCTGTAAGCCTATTGTGAGCTGATGTTATTTTTGATGATAGCATTTTTGAAGCTAGTTCAGATAAAGAGGAGGCATAATGCCCCCCCCCCCAAAAGCAGCTTGTTAAGTAGGATTCTCATTTCAGGACAACAGTATCTTATACAAACCATGAAAAAAAAACCACTGTCTCAGGTGACATAGGCGAACTCTTCTTATATGTTAGAAATGACTAGCAGACTTTGGAGATCTATAAACATGATAAAGTATATTTCATTAAGCATAAAATAAATGCCAGTGAAAAATAATAACCTAATTTTCATCTTCATTTAGTATTGACACTTCACATTGTCAAAAATGAAAATGATTTAAAATATTTTACTAAAACCTGAATATAGAAGGATTCAAAGGAAAAATGATACTTTAAGTATCTGACCTTTTCATTACTAAGTCCAAAACACAGAATTTGGCTTCCTCTGGGAAATGGCTTTCCTAGGCTTTCTTGATGTAAATATTAAGCCCTCAAGGGGGATTCTGTGGTTGTTTCACAGCTATACCAATCTTGTCCCATTATTTCTTTCAAAAAAAAAAATCTTAAAAACTACATTTCTTGAATGCTCTTGTTGCTAGGGTTCTAGACAGGATTTTGCTTCCACCAACTATGAATGCTTAATTAGGTCACATGCAAAGAGACTTAGGGCCTCAGGCTTCTGTTGTGATGCCTTGGAGAGCAGCAGAGGAACAAGGTGTTGAAACTTCTCTATTGTGGCAGTAACAGCTGCTCCTTGTCAAAGCCATGTTCTGTGATAGGCCGAGAGTCATATCCAGAACGTCAAGCCAGGTGATTTTCAACTATCCCAAATATTCTGGAAGTCATTTAAATTGTTCTAATAAATCCCTTTCTTATGGAATTAGCTAAAATGAACTTGTTTCCTGCAGTTGACCCCTAACCAATGCATTATCCCTTAAAGTGAGAACTCAAAATTGCTCATTTCCTTCCTCAAAATTAAAAACAATAAATGGAACATATTTTCTCCTATGAAATAGAATTTTCATCTTCCACCTTGGCCTCTTTTTATTTTTCTCCAACAATTTAGCAGATTCTTGGCACGCTACGCAAATCTCTCTCCTATCTCCCTATACCTTCTTTTGCTGCTATTAAGGAAAACAGTATGAATCAAATTGGTATGTTTTGGAGTGGTGATCTCGTCATTCTTAGAATGTAGGCCATACCATTTACCTTCATTTGGAGACTTAAAGTTATGTTCTTGTACAATGAAAACAAAATTTTCCCAACCGGACTTCTACTTTGTAGTAATACTACAAAGGTATTACAAAAGTAAAGGTTCAGGTTGCTAAATGAAGTTTCTATACAGAGTAAACAATTCAAGAAATGATATCAGTGGGTGCGCAAGAAAGGTAAGAGATTCCACAGTGACTTGTGAACAGCTAAATCTCTGAAGGGGAGACTTAAAATCTACTTCACTAAGTGCACACTGACAAATTTGAAGTAGAAAATAACCAGGGAGTTCCCAGAGTCAGAGATTTATGTGTTTGTAACTTAATAGAAAGCATACAGAACAATACAGCATTTGAACAACTGTTTTCAGAGCAAACATTTGTAAGAGTTTAGAAGTGAATTTATATGGAAACCTTATGGAACCACTTTACTCTCTTCTAAATTGCATAAACTCCACTCTTTAGAATCTTTTAGTGGCTCTCTAGTTATTAATATTTGTATTAGATTTCTATCGCTGCATTACAAGTTAACAAATGAACTAACAGGCTTAGCACAGGATCCATAATATTGCAACATTCTGTAGGTCAGAAGTCTGAGTGGGTTTTACTAGGTTCTTTGCTGAGAGTCTGAAAGGGTGACATTAAGATGTTGAATAGGCTGTACTCCTATCCAGAGGATCTCAGTTCTGCCCCCTCAGAAGTCTCTTTTTTTATTTTTATTTTTATTTTTTGCAAACAGTAGCATATGTTTGCAGCCAAATCATGGTAGTTTACTTCCAGAATTACTTCCAAAATAGAATTTTGGGGTCCATCAGTGTCCTTTCACTTTTCACTCTTTTTGTTCCTTTCAGTTCTAAGTGGTAGTGTTTCTGTTGATAAAATTTTCTTAAAAATTTTCTTTTTTTTTTTTTTAAGATTATATTTATTTGAGAGAGAGAGAGAGAGAGCCAACATGAGCAGGGGAGGGGCAGAAGGAGAGGGAGAGAGAGAAGCGGACTCCCTGCTGAATGCAGGGCCGGAAGCAGAGCTCTGTACAAGCCACGCGGGACCTGACAGGGGGCTTGATCCCAGGACCCTGAGATGGTGACCTGAGCTGAAAGCAGACACTTAGACAACTGAGCCACCCAGGTGTCCCCTAAATTTTGTGTCTCTTATGGATGATACCTCAGTGCTCTCTATTAGACATATCCACAGGTTTTTCTGAGATAATTCCTTCTCTGTCTTTGGCTCCTGTTGAGATGGGTGAGGGCAACACAGATTCCTAGACGTTCTCTAATTGAATGGCGAAAAGCTATGAGGCACAGTCTTAAATTTTTATGACTGAACACTGATCATCAGATCTTCGAAATGTTTCAGCAAAAAGTTTTAGAGCCACTCTTGGCTTTTTTTTTCTAGTTCTAGTTCTGTTCTGTTCTTTCAGAGGTGTCTTAGTTTTAGCATCTTTTGTCAGCTGAATAGGTTGAGAACTTCCCAAATTTTCATGCCCTGTTTCCTTTTCTTCCCTCAATTTATATCACTCCTCTTGCATTTTACTTTAAGTAGCAAGAAGCAGGCCACATCTTTAACACTTTGCTTGAAAACCTCCTTACCTCCATATCCCAGCTCATCTTTCCCAAGTTCTGGTTTCCACATAACTGAAAGAGACAATTCCACTCAACTTTGCCACTATGTAACAAAGGTCTCCATTCTTCCATTTCCTAATAATGTGTTCCTCATTCCCTACTAAACTTCCACCACCAGTATCTTTAATGACCATATTTCTAAGACTTTGTTCAAGGCGATCTAGGATTTTTCTATTATACTCTTCAAAATTCTTCCAGCCTCTATCCACTCCCTTCTCCAAAGCTATTATTTAATTGTTATGAGAGCACCCCACATCCAGCTACACAATCCATCTCTTTAGAAAGATCCCATTTCCCTTGGCTCTTATTCTTTGTTGGTTCTTTTGTTTTTAAAAGAACAAATCTGGTGTTTATATTTTTATTGTGGGTTTAGTGCACCATCTTACAAGGCACAGCAATACTTTACCACAATTCAGTAGTAGCCAAAGCTACTATATAGATGTATATATTGTTTTGACTGTGTTTTACAAATAAGATGAACTGCCTTAGCACCTATGTTTGAATATGCACACAGCTTAATATGATGTCAGTGACTGCAAATGCAAAGCTGATCTGTATCCTTCACAGTTTTCTCCCAAAAGTTGGTATCTCAACCCTTGAAATTAAGCTTCCATCAGTCTTCTGGGTTCTTTCCATCCATCTTTCATCTGGTCACTCCATCTGAGCTTCTCACACAACCAATGCATAGATATCTTTGTATCAATCATTTATAAGTCCTGTTGATAGATGCTATATTCTAATACCATTTTATTTTGCATTTTAATGTAGGTTGGGAACACTGGAATATTTTATGAGATCTATGTGAAGCATATATGATGTTCAAGTCTTATAGTTAGGGGGAAAATGGATAATATTTTTGCTTCATAGGCCTTTTTCTTTCTTGGGTTGAACTTCAAGATCTAAGTTGAAGTGTCCTGATACAAAAAATTCAATACACACAAAACTCTTTGAAAAGACTAATTCAACTTTTCACAATATGGAGAAGTAAAAATAATCTTCACTAGAGTTCAAGCATTGAAAATGTCAGTCCAAAGAAAGAATCTTGAAAAACTTCCAACTTAGTGAAAAGAAAGATTTATAACATGGTTGCCATGGTAACTGCCTTGTACCCTGTTGCAAACCAGTTTGTGGTTAGTATGTATAGTGGCTCTGTCTTAGGTTCTTCAGGATTAAAGACAGTCTATAAATGCAAAGTTTTGAGAACTCAAAAAAAAAATTAGTAAATCTTGAGGCTGTTTCAAGGAAGACATCTTAAAAACATAGTCAAGCCTAAAATCCATAAAAATGAGTTTGTTTTCTTGAGTATGCCTGACATGACTCAACTACCCCTTCTGCCATGGCTCTTTCTGGAGATTTAGTTCATGTGCTGTTTAGTCTACCTCCTTCTTCACTGTGGTGAGAGATACTAGCTTAGGCCAGGTATGGATTGGCTTTTCCTATGAATGAAGCTAATCAATCTTAGGTCATGGAGCTCACCACAGATTTTTCCTTATTTCCATTGTGGAATGGTTCAAATGTACTTTGGTTTTAAGTGTCCAAAACATGTGCAGGCCTATCCTTGATATATAAATCATGTGATATATCTGAATATGTCAAAAAATTAAGTCCATTTATAAGATAGAAACCCTGCAATATTCTAGTATGTGTTTATTAAAAAACAAAACCAATATGAGTGGTGGTGTGTGGGAATGTGCACATGATGCATCAAAAACATGAATCATATACATTATTACAGTTTTTAAATGTGGATTCTGAAAAAGCCATGACGTTATAACAACCATCACAATAAATTCCTTATAATTAAGACTTTGCATAACAACAAAATCTGACATCTTCTAGCTGTTTGGCACTTTGAAACATTAGCCTTAGAATTAGTGCATATCCTTCTCATAAGAGTTTATTAAAATTCTTGTGGTTTGGAAATTTCATTATTTATTTTTATTATCTTAACATATACTGTATTATTAGTTTCAGGGGTAGAATTTAATGATGCATCAGTTGCATATAACACTTGGAAACTATTTTTTTAAAAAAGCATTTTGTGCTCATTCCTTTTATTAGTTGGGGGACAGTTTGCTATAAGCAATGGATTTTTATATTAAATGCTTTAGATATATACAGTGTGAAGAAGAAAATGATTCTTGAGGACACTTATTGTGTAAAGAATTCCAAAATATGTGAGGAATCATGGTTTAATCCATATATAAGGAAGCACACTATTTGACAAAAGGTAAGAAAATAAATGAGTAAGTGAACATTCTAATAATTGTATCAGTAAATATTGTGTGTGTGTGTGTGTGTGTGTGTGTGTGTGTGTGTGTGTGTGTTTTAACGGAAAACAGTACACCTCTGCAGGAATGAATAGGTATTTAGAACTTCTTGAGTAACAGATGGTATTTGACTTTTCCAGCAGACTGCCTTGGTGTTACACTTCTATATTCTATAGAATCTCTTAAGTGATCTAATTACTGGTACACTTGTTTTTGGTTCAAAACATACTGTATGGATTTGGAAACTGAAATTCTAGGAAGGCTAAGGGACTTGCTCAAAACTAAGCTGTTTGAGTTTCTAAGCTGAGATTCACCCAGACTTTCTGATTCAAAAACCCGAGGTATTTATTTCCTTATACAATTTAGTGCCAAACTCATGTAGATGGAAAGTATTTGACAATGAGAATTAACAGAAACAAAGGGAGAATATATCATAAACTTTTATCACATATTGTCATATCAAAGAAAGAACAGCCAAATGTTTCATTTCAACTAACTGCCAAAATTTCTGTCACAGCTAAATTAATGGGCAAAACTTAGAGAAACCTTCTTCACATTTTCTTACTTAATATTTCTCCCAAATCATTTAAAAACAAAAATACTTTTCATCATTTTATATGGAACTATTTTCTCCCTAAACTTTATGTCTGTTAAAAAACCTCTTATATTAAAGGAGATTCTATATTCTTTAAATGTTACGGCATTACATGTCAGTACAGTGTTTGCTCCAAAGTGAGTACTCAGTAAATACTTTAAATGACAACACCAGTTCATGGGCATTTCTTTTTTTCTTTTTCTTTTTAAAGATTTTATTTATTTATTTGACAGACAGAGATCACAAGTAGGCAGAGGGGCAGGCAGAGAGAGAGGAGGAAGCAGGCTCTCTGCAGAGGAGAGAGCCCGATGTGGGGCTTGATCGCAGGACCCTGGCATAATGACCTGAGCTGAAGGCAGAGGCTTTAACCCACTGAGCCACCCAGGCGCCCCTCCCCGCTTTTAAAAGATTTTATTTATTTATTTGACAGAGATCACAAGTAGGCAGAGAGGCAGACAGAGAGAGAGGGATGGGGAGCAGGCTCCCTGCTGAGCAGAGAGCCAGATGCGGGGCTTGATCCATGGGCATTTCTTAAACTACAAACAAATATACCAGTGGTGATAGTGATTAGATCAACCAAGGGATTCTGTAGAACAGATGTGGGAGAGCAAAGCAGTCTCTTGGAAGTTCAAATGCTATTCAGAAGACCGGAGTAGCCAGGTTTACAATGGTGATTCAGGAAGAAATTCCTGCTATGTGACAGATAATCACCCTTCCCCCAGCCTAAGGGGCTCTGAGAGGAAGCCACTGGTCTAGGCTGCTTTCCCAGGTGGACTGCTCAGGAGGCATGGTTGACACTGACCACTTTGAACATGCCCAAGGAACAAGAAAGGTATCGGAAGTGTGAGCGCTAACCAGAATCTTGATCTCACATACGTTGTGTTCTTTGTTGGTTCCTTAGTAAACCTAAGTGAAAACAACTCCAAATGGAACCTATCGTCATTTGTGTCACTCTCCTAGCTCCGACTACATTTAGAGGTCTGCCGTGCTGTAAGGCCCAGCCGTTATTGCTAGTGAATGTTTACAAATAAAAGAGTTGTAGAATAACCAATCCAATTTGAGTTCTAATAAAATAAGCTAACTCCAGTATATTGGGAATTAAAGATACCCCTCAAAAACGATATGGCATTTCGTTAAAATACCATTTTACTATGCAATTAAATAAGGGGGGGGGGTTAGCATTTCTGCTGAAAAACTATAAATGCAAATTGGACACTGACAAGTTTGACAATATTAAATTACTTCTGCGAGCAAGTCAACCAGAGGAAATCTAATAATATTCTAATGAAAAGAGTATTGCCTAGCTTTCTAAGGTGGCTACTCCAAATGAGAAAATGTTTATCTAAATATGTAAGTCCGGGAAAGTTATCATGTATTCATTTCTATATTTTTTTGGATCAATTATGTTATCTCTCAAATCTTTGAAGAGGTATACTCCTTTATATTAAAAGAATAATGTAATTCCTTCTATTGGATCTACAGAAGAGCATAGCCATTTAAGTTGCATAACAAAATTAAAGTAACTGTCTTGCATTTCTTGTTCTATATAATGCTGCTTGTTCACACAGCAATCCTGACTACTACACTGTGAGAACCTTAAAGGCAAGAACCATTCCTATATATTTATTTTCCTTCCTCCATCACAGAAATCAGCACATGGTGAGTACCTAACAAAAGTTCCCAGAATTATATTACTCTCACGGAAAGACCCACATTCTATTTAGGAAAAATGTTTCCAACTCCCACCTTCCCTACTAATAGCAACATTAAACTCCCACTGGAGAAGGAAATGGTGAGGTGCAGCCAAGTTTCTCAAAAGTTTTGTGAATATATGTGGGTAGGAAAAAAAAGACAAGATTAAAGAGGTTTTATAAATGCATAGGCCATTCCACTCTTGGATGAATGAAGGCATATAACCCATTTTGTATCCCAGTCAGCACCATTTTGTTTGAATATACAAGACAAAACTGCACATTCTTACAGTCCTTTGAAAGCATTAGAGACTCTGGGTATATTTCTTCAGCAACAACTAGAAACTACTTTTAGATTTGGGGATGCTGCCAGCTGATTTGATAGCTCTATGCTAAGGGAAGAGGAGTAAGTGTTTTGGGCTGGGTGAAGCAAGAATAAGAGATTTTGAAGTTCACTAAGTATATTCGAAAATATCCCAAAGCAGTAATAAAATATTCATTTTATGTATAAAATTCTTGGTTATAATCTAGAATTATCATTTTTATGCTTTATGAAACTGGATAGCAGGTATGGAATAAACAATTCTGACTTTTAACATAACAATAACTAGTATATAAAGTTCCTTTCTTTTTTTTTTTTTAAGATTTTATTTATTTGTTTGACAAAGACACAGTGAGAGAGGGAACACAAGCAGAGGAAGTAGGAGAGGGGGAAGCAGGCTTCCCGCCAAGCAGGGAGCCAGATGTGGGGCTTGATCCCAGGATCCCCAGATCATGACCTGAGCTGAAGGCAGACGTGTAACAACTGAGCCACCCAAGTGCCCAGTATATAAAGTTTCTAAATCTAAGCGTGTATAATAATTTTTCAGTGTTGCTGATTCTACTTTTTTTTTTTTAATAGCCCTGGTAAGTAAAAAATAGAACCGGATATTAAAAAACAAAAACAAAAACAAAACAATTTTACCTGAGCCCAAGTTATTTGAAGTTGGGTTGAAGTTTCAAACTCACATTTGCCACTTAAAATTAGGACACAGCTATGATACATGTGCATTTTCGTGAGTTATTTGAAATTCTGTATTAATTATAATACACCCATTACAAATATCCTTGGGGTCAATAGCTACAAGGTCCCTTAAAACCAACAGAGCCAGTGATATTGTTACATTAAAATTCATGATCAAAAGGAAAGGTTCAAGTGTTTAAACATTTTTCCCCCAAATATGCCATTAGGATAATTTGCTTTTTTATTATCGATTTCTCCATTTAAAACTATGATATGCTGAAACTTTTACTTTGACAATATCCAAAGAGTCAACCAGAAAGAGATTTCAAGTGCAGGATCAAAATGACTGAACTTTTACTACTTAGTGACTAACCTACAATTCTCATTTCAATAATGGGAGATATATGAAAAATCTGTAGCATCAAAAGAAATTGAAGATCTCTCTATAGTAGGTTCTACAAAAAAGAAAAAAGGAATATAACAAGTGTGGTGTATTAGGATATGCAGGATTATTGACCACTGGTGTATTGTTTAGACTTACTCTAGAAATAGTAATTTTATTCTATAAGCTGTGTGAGACTTCATTAGAAAATACCCTGAGAAGTTATTTATGCAGTACTTAAAACTGCCCACTAAAAAAATGTGTAATTGGGATCAGACTGCTTTTGTAAGCTTTCTTTTAAGGCATTGAACAATTATAGATTCAAAGTTTTATTAACCAAAAACACAAAATGCAGGCTTTCCTTTTTAAAAAAATTTTTTACAATAATTACAGTCTACAATCACTATGACAGCCAAACTGGAACCACTTTGAATATTATGTCAGAGTTTGTTTCTCTACTAGTCCATCTAGGCATAAATTACTTTTTTTTTTTTTAACCTTCTCTAATGGTAACCACTCTGCGATTTTTCAAGAGAAAACATTATACGTATTGCCAACAAATGAGACTCTGAAAAACTAGAATGATTTTGCAACTAGAATATTACTTTTTTTTTTTTTAAACTGGAAGTCATCATGATTCAAAGGTTACATTAGAGAACTAAATCTTGACATTATAACATAAATTACCTACTTGGAAAATTCATGGATTGCTAACAAGCATGTTGTAACTCAATAAACTTTCTTTAATAACTCATTAAAGAAATGTATCCTGATATTTAGTTTTCTTTGATTAGTATTTTAAAAACTCTTCATGTTCAAAGATGCTAAAATTTTCCTTAACTACCTCAAAAGATCAATGTGATTCCACAGCATCTTCAAACCTATTTGAGATTAAACAATCTGATTCTTGATATTTAACTTTGTTCCTCATGGGTTTGGATTGCTAGAAAATTGATGGGGCTTTAACTAATAGTAATGCCAGGGCAGAACAGAAGAAATGAGCATTGGTGCTGGAGTAAGCAAATGTGGGTTCAAGTCTGGCTCTGCCCCTTTTGATCTGTGGGGCCTCAGAGTCATTACCCTGTCTAAGCCCCAATTTTCTCACCTACAAAGCGAGGATGGTAACACTGCCAGCCTGTATAGGAAAGTATTGAGGGTTAAATGAGAGAGTGGGCCTAGTGCTTAGCAAAGTACACACACTCAGTATATGTTAGCTGGTGTTACTACAGCCTTCCAAGGCAGCCCCCAAATAATAGTTTGGTTGTATTGGGGTCTAGTTCTAAGTACAGGCATTGGTATAGCTTAGATCTTTCAAAATAAGGTTTCTAGGATCTCAATTTTTCAAAAGAAATTATTTTCAATCCCAACAACAACACAATGGCCAAGGACCTCTGAACAACAATATTATTTACATTCAGGTTATGTGAACTTTATGGTAATTTACAGAACTCAGAGTACTAGCTCATACAAGAATGACTTCATATGATTGTAGCAGCAATTCTATGAAGTAAGCCAAGTCAATAGTACCTCCAGCTTTCCCTTAATAAAGGCAGATTGACAGCATTTGGTTACTTAGAAAAGCTCACAGGGTTAGTTACCAGTGGAGCTGTGATGAAGTTTAATTCTTCCTAGTCTGGTAGTTCCTCCACGTTCCCTTTCCACACAAAATAAAATAAACCTCTTTTTAGGGGAGAAAAAAAAAGGCTATGGCAGACACTGATATTTATCAGAAGTTGAATGCAGGTCTCCTTCAGAAAATGTCTCTGTGGTAATCTGTGATGAGTTTTAAAGCTGAGTCCATTTAGAACACTTTTAATGAAAGCCTTCTCTAAGGATTAGCACTGTGGGAGATATCAGAGTGAGCTCACAGATACTCTACCCTCCATAAATTTAAAAGCCAATCGGAAAAACGGCAAAAAGGTAAAAAAAAAAAAAAAAAAAAAAAAAAAGCCCCAAAACCTGAAAGTATAGGATGGACTATAGAAGATGATGAAAATATATTTTCAAAAGTGAATTCCTGAGAAAGGGCTAATGATGATTATAAAAAAAGGAGTGATCTCAAGAAAGAATGGAACTGAAAAGAAATAATAATAAAAATAATTGGATCCCATTAAAAGAATGGTCATATTACCTAGAATTTCTGAGTTAGCTGGCAGGAGAAAACTGCAGTTGGAACTTGGAACTTCCATCAACCCTTCCCAAAATTTAAAAATATTTATGTTGGTAAGCTTTATTAAATTCTGCTCATCATATAAATTCAAATGCAAATGATATACCAGTAGGCCTTAATATCTGGCAAGCCTTTTCCAAAGTCAATATTTTTGCATATTGTAAGTATTCATAACTATATTATAGGGCTTATTCTATACAGATTTTAATTTGTTGCAAAGGAAAACAGTAAGTTTGTCTTGGAGGAAACTTTCTTGCCTGCTTATAAATACTAACTTTGTCCAAGTGGTTTCTGGAGGGAATTTCTCAAACTATATTTCCAAGGAGTACTATAATATTTAAAACTGTAAAATGTCACTATGCCTACATACACCTTTTAACTGAATTCAAAAATATTTTATATTCAGTAACACAAGCAAATAGTATTTTCTTTTCACACAAGGTATGCAATTGTGAAGTGATTTGTTTTCCACATTGCATATTTTAAGAAGTACTCATGTGATGTTATTTTGTTTCTGATTATGCATCTGTTAAAATGGTGTATCTTCCATCTTTAATATAAGAAAGTCCTTTTCCGCATGTCAAGGATTTTGACTACTTAATAGAAGTATGTTTAAAATACAAAGTGTGATTTTTTAAAATACACATAGCGATGTATTTTGACATGTTAAATGATAGGTAATGATTTTTTTTTTAACATGTGTATCTTTTAGTTTCACTACATGCTACTTACCATTCTAGCCTGACCAGAAACATTTTCTGATTAAAGTAGGACATCAAGAGCACCTGGGTGGCTCATTGGGTTAAGCCTCTGCCTTTGGCTCAGGTCATGATCTCAGGGTCCTGAGACTGAGTCCCACATTGGACTCTCTGCTAGGCTGGGAACCTGCTTCTCCATCTTTCTCTGCCTGCCTCTCTGCCTACTTGTGATCTCTGTCTGTCAAATAAACAAACAAAATCTTAAAAAAAAATAAAATAAAATAGGACATCAAGACATACTGCTTCCTGTGCTATTTCATCTGTGTCATACTCTCTGGTTTTTAAAACAACCCAAGGGCGCCTGGGTGGCTCAGTGGGTTAAGCCACTGCCTTCGGCTCAGGTCATGATCTCGGGGTCCTGGGATCGAGTCCTGCATCGGGCTCTCTGCTCAGCAGGGAGCCTGCTTCCCTCTCTCTCTCTCTCTCTGCCTGCCTCTCCATCTACTTGTGATTTCTCTCTGTCAAAAAAAAACAAAAAACAAAAAACAAAACAACCCAAGTCATCTACCACCTGAGGAGGTATTTTCTAAATAAGAAACAATTGAAAATTTCACTAGAATAATCAATTGTTATTAAGTAGGTTTTTCTGGGTGTTTTTGTTTTTGTTTTGATTTTTTGGTTTTTTTAGAGAGAGACCAAGACGTGGTTTATTTATGGGTCATGATGGTGGAACCTAACAGCAGTCATTCATGTTGGGTCACCAAAGTAAATATCACACCTTGTTTAACAAACAAGGTGACAATGGATCCCATTGCTTGTAAAATGTGTGTACAGGCAGGAACTATATGTATATTTATTGGGTGATTTGGTTCAATGTGAAAAGTGAATGGTTAGATATCCTTAAGATGCATTTATTTTCATACATTATCAAATGAGCCTAATAATTACAGGGAGTCCAAAAGACCATTATTAACTCATGTCAGTAAGTACAGTGTTCCCAAGTGAGTTAACTGGTTCTACTGAGCAAACGTCAGTGGTATTAGAGGCCTGAGGCCTCCACTGTCCTAGTAAATCAGAGCAGCAAATAAAGTCAGCTTTCCTTCTTTCGACACAGGTCATTTAGCCTGAAACCTATGAAATCTTCTGACTATTCTGACTAGTTCAGACCATTACTATCTAGGCAAGGAGGGTTTCTCAGGACCAATGAATTTTGAACTAATTTGTAAGCCACTTTTGGAAAACAAGAATCCATTGTTTTGTAAATCTGATTAGAGATTATTATTATTTTGTAATAACTTGAGAAGTACAAGTAGTAGTTGGCAGGCAATGAATTTGTAGGAATCCACTAACCATATTTGTTAAAATAACCACATCTGTTAAAATTTATACACAATTACCTCTGATGTACTGATCAGAGTTGATCAAATGATTACTGGTAGGAGACATGTTTCTGCTACTTCTGCAGCATGGAAATTGAGATTAGAATTTGAAGGAGAGTTTGAAAAGAGCTCTCTTTGTTCACAGAAAAATTGAAAAGGTTAAGAGGATGTGACACTGAGCACCTCCTTGGAGGGTGTCTTTAAGTTTAGAGCTGACCAATATCACACGCTCATATTTTTAGAGGTCCCTCTCATTACTGTAGTGTCAGGATTTCCCCAGGACGTGGGAGTCACAAACATTCTTAAAAATGCCTTATTAGACATTCGGCAATACAGTACTGCCTTCAGAAAGCACAATTTCTGCTTTCTGATTCTTCAAATATTTCTTCTCTTTTTCCCTGAGAAAAAGATTATCTCCTTTATGCTTTGGGAGCTGTGGAAATCTAGAGTTTTCTAAATTCTAGACTGGAGTTTTAGGTAGATCTATGGAGTGTCTATAGCATAGGCAAATGAGTTAAAATTTAATGACTGACATGTCATCCCAGTTTTCTTTATTCTGTGTTTAAAAAATATCCTTGACAAAACGTACCATTTTAAAAATAATTATTGAAGAGTTTCTTTCTTATTATAAAAGCAGTATAGCTTTATTATAGAAATTTTGAAAAGCACAGGATATGATAAAAATGAAAATGAAAATCTGTATTTCCATCACTTGGGGATAACTATTTTTGACGTTTAGATATTGGCCACATTTTCCTAATTTCCATAGACTCTAGACAGAGTGAAATATGGGTGATTTGAATGAGAATTTCTCATACAGCGAATAGTCTGGGAAGGCATAGCTCTGGGAGAGAAGGCGCGATGGTATTTGCTGGGTCTTGGCTCTGCCTCACTCTGGGATCTGTGGTTTCTCCTTTGGTATCTCTTACTATTTGTTTACCTAGATTTAGTAACCCAGACTGTTTGGTTCTATCTTCGTTTCTGGCTTGTCCAAGGATGAGGCTATGGGCATGATGACGTTAAGGCAGACATGTGTGGGGTGCACTGGTATACTGGATGAGAAGAGAGGGGCCTGAAGCCTTGAGACTCACGAGCATTGACAAAAGCATCATGGGTATTAGTAAATGTGAAGAAGAGCAGCTAAGAAGCTAGGGGTGGGAGGAGCTAATAGAATAATAGATATATGGAAATCCTATGTGCCGTCAAAGGAACACTCGGTCACAAATCGGTGAGTGATAGAGTGACTAGTTCAAGAACACTTTAAAAACTCCTGGTTATGATGACAAAATTTAACATTCAAAATTCTAGGGTGAATTACCTTGTCTGGTGGAGGGGTCTGTGTTTCTGGTGACTGACAAAGGCCATGTCTAGTCACTTCTACTGACTTACCGGATGGCCTTTTCCATATACGTTCTTTTGACACATGAACTTCACATGTCTCCATGGAAGCCCTTAACTGCTCCCTTCTTTTGCTCTGTCTTGATCTGCACCCACCCCTCCACTTTCTGATTTGGATACTGTAACTCAGAAGTGTAGGAGCGGACCCTCCCACTGGTGTGAACCTCAGTCAGCAGAAAGCAGGAGTCCGGAGGGAGCCAGACAGAACTCTCCCCACCCCCATGCCCCAACCAATGTCTGTAGAGGCAGTTCCACAGGCCTAGCAAACACCCCTGCCCGCTGAGCTGCTGGACCACATTCATTCTGACAAAGTTGCCAGCAACCTATCTCATTGCTCTTGAGGCTTCCCTTGCCTGACGAACCCTTTTTCCTGTGTTCATACTGTCCTGCCTTCACACTCTCAAATAAAATCAGATCTTTAATCTTTACCTTGGGCTCTGTTTTTTAGAGCAGCAATTCTCAAAACATAATGTGGGTACAAATCACATGGGGATTTTGCAAAATAAAATACAGATTCTGTGTCAGGGGACCTGTGATGGAGCCTGAGATGCTGCATTTCTCACAATCATGTGACATCCACACTGTTGCTCCTTTACACAGCAAGGTTCTAGGAGACATAAAATAAGACAAAACTCACCACCACTCCAGTGTAAGCTCCTTGAAGAGCCAAGACTTTGTCTCTCTTTCTACATAAAGATTTTTTACAATTCTGTGGTTTAAATCTACAACAATGCTTAGAATGTGGAAAAGTCACAACAGGTATTTGTTGACTGAATAATAAATGAATAAATTCCCCTGAATGACTTTAGTCATGGTAAAATCTTTAAATCTTTAGTCATGGGGAAAAAAAAATTCTAATTTTAGCATTCAAAATTCTAGGGTAAACTGCATTGTCTGGTAGTGGGTTTTCTGTATTTCTGGTGACAACATAAATGTTTGCAATGGACTCAATGTTTATGTTCCTTCCTCTCCAGAATACATGTGTTGATGCCAAAGTAACGGTATTAGGATGTGGGGCCTTAGCGACCTGATTAGGTCATGAGGATTCAGCCTTCGTGAATTAGTGCCCTTATAAATGGACCCCAGAGAGATGCCTTGCTCCTTCCACCCTGTGAGGTTATATCAAAAGACAGCTGTCTAGGAAGTAAGGCTCTCACCAGAAACCAAATCTGTTGGTGCCTTGATCTTGGACTTCCCAGCCCCCAGAACTATGAGAAATAAATTTGTTATAAGGTACCCAGTCTGTGGGGCGCCTGGGTCACTCAGTGGGTTAAAGCCTCTGCCTTCAGCTCAGGTCATGATCCCAGGGTCCTGGGATCGAGCCCTGCATCGGGATCTCTGCTCAGTGGGAAGCCTGCTTCCATTCCTCTCTCTCTGCCCGCCTCGCTGCCTACTTGTGATCTCTGCCTGTCAAATAAATAAATAAAATCTTTTTAAAAAAAAAATGTACCCAGTCTATGGAATTCTGTGATAGCAGCCCAAAAAGACTAAGACAATGTTGAATACCAAATGTAGCTATATAGTTCTAGCACCCCAACCTCAAGGGGTTAAAGCCAAAAGCCAATTAAATGTAAGAGTCACATTTTAGGGATTGGTTTCTGGTTTGGAAGCATGGATAGACGGTAGTGAGGTATCAAGTTCAAGATTTCCAGAGGCCAACCTTCTTTTCTAAAGCCTGGTTGTCTTCTGTCAGAGACAAGGGAACAAAGAGAAGTGTGCTGAAGATCCATTATATTGGTAACATCCTGTATTTACTCACCCCGCACTTCACTTTTCATAGAATACCTTGTACTATGGAGGGTAAATGGCAGTTTTCCCCTGAATTTTAAAATAGTGCATCATGTTTAATTCATTAAAACTGCCAGTAGCATCAACATCCTCTTCTGGTATTTGTCCTATTTAAGAAATGTCGCACGTTAGACTTCTGTGATAGGTGTTATGCCTATTATTGGATATAACTGACCTTGTTTTACTGTCCCTTCCGTTGCTACCAACAACCATTTGGACATTAAAGATTTTTTTTTTTTTTTTGCTGACAACATCAGTAGCTATTCTTTTCTTGTTACACTTTTACTGTTGTCATAGAGACACAGAAACAGCTGAATAGAGTTTTTACATATGGAGTTCCTGATGGAGCGGTGATATTATCCATGCTACTCTCTGTCACTGAATTTGTTTCTAAATGATTGCATCAAGGTCACACTCTTACCTTTGAATTTTAAGGAATTTTCAAAGACAAGAACAATTTCTACCAGAAAATCTCATTTGGAAGACTATTAAAGTAGTTCTCAAAGTATAGTCCCTGTACCAGTTGCACTGGCATCACCCACCAACATATTAGAAATGTAAATTATTGTGCCCTGTGATGGTTTCTTAGCCCAGTTAGCTGGCAAAAGATTATTTCTGGGTGTATCTGTGAGAGAGTTTCTGGGAAAGATTAGCATTTGAATCAGTAGACTCAGTAAAGCAGATGTACCCTCACTGATGTGGGGGGCATAATCCAATCTGTTGAGGACCCACATAGAACAAAAGATAGAAGAGTGAATTCTCTCTCCTTGAGCTGGCCTGTCCATCTTTTGCCCTTGGACATCAGAGCTCCTGGTTCTCAGGTCTTCAGGCTTTGTACTGAATCATATCACTGGCCTTTCTAGTTCTCCAGCTTGCTGGCAACAGATCATGGCTCTTCTCAGCCTCCATAATCATGTTAGCCAATTTCTATTATAAATCTCTTCATCTCTCTCTCTCTCTCTCTCTTTATAGATATCATTGGTTCCTCTTCTCTGGAGTATCCTGATGAATACAGGTCCCATCCCAGGCCTGTTAAATCAAAACTCTGTAGTCTCTGTTTTAACATTTAAGTCCTCCAGGTGATTGCAAGGCATGGTAATGGCTGAGAATCAACTTATCTCTCAGACACCTTCCTGTCTGATAGTATTGATGAAAATTATTAAGGTACTCAAGAATCAAGGGATAAATGAAAAGAAGATGTTCTCCATTGGAGTATTTGAAAATCTAAGGTACAGAACAGCATTTTTAGAACCTGGGTTTGAACTGCATATAGTATCACAGGACAGGTCATTATGAAAAATACGTAAGCCTTGGCCCTACCCAGACCTAGTGAATCAGAGTGTCTGAGTCAGGGCTGATTGCCTCTTTAACGGTACACCAGACAGTTCTGAGGCACCAAGTATGACAACCATAGAATAAAGTATAGCTTTATGTTAACAGTAGTTATCTCTGGCTGATGGGACTGAGAATGGTCTCTGCTTTCTATATACTTTTTGCATTTTTTTGAGTGGGGTGCAATGATCATACATTACCTTTGTAATCAGAAAATAACAGCAAGGCTGTTATTTTAAAAGAATAAAAGCAAAAGGAATAGCATCAGCCTATCTTGGAGCCCTGGGAACTTGAGGAGCTGATGTATTTTCATGATTATTTATATTAGAGGGGTGCAAAGCTCAGATTTTGGCACAAGACTGGCTGGGTCCTGATCCTGGAGGCACTTATGAGCTGTGTAAATCTCCTCCCCCAAGCCTCAGTTTCCTCATCAGCCAAGCAGAGAGAGTAATAATAGAACCATTTTAACAAGGTTGTTGTGAGAATCATATGAGTACTTAGTGGAGTGCTTAGCACATAATGAGAATTCCAAATGTCAGCTATTAGCAGTACAAGGACATCTATGCTTTCTGATTATTTATGGCACTAGGTTTTATGGCTATTCTTAGCCCTATTTTCTATGAGTCATATATTAATCAATCCATTTCTCTTATGATGCTCAAAACAAAACAAAATAAAACAAAAAACAAATCGCTGGCCATGGCTCTAAGTAGAAGATGTCCCTCCTTAGTGATAGTAACTCTTCTGCATCACCCTGGGCTTGCATTCTCTCATCTGACTCTGGTCCCTTGCCATGATTCTCACACTCCTTCCTCTTGACAAAAAAACCACTTCTTAGTTCTTTTCCCATCCAGTGCCCACTGCCTTCATGCTTCCATGTTTCCCCTTTCAGTTTGCTGTTTGTTCGGTGACTGACACCATATTTATTTTACCTCCAACGTTGCCACTGTTGGTTATTACAATGTATTTAATAAATTTTTGTTAAATTCTCTTAGGATTAAGGTTCAGTATCACTAGATTTTTGTTTTTTTCTTTCCCACTCTGACATAATGAATGATTCGGGTTTCTGAAGCTCCGTCAGGAAGAACATTTCTGTCTCAGATTAAGAACTGACTGGAAAAAAAAAAAAAAATCATTCCTGGGTTTGTGCCTCAAGGGCAGGGATGGATGCTGTGCCTGCATGCAGTCTTGCTTAGAGCCACTGCTGGGAGATCCAGAACTTAGCTACACTTCCCTTTTTCAAAGAGAGACTCTTACGTGTCAAAGTCTTGACACCTGACTGGGACTTTGTCCTACCAGATTAAATCAGAGTCTTGTAAAACATCGAGGAAAGGAGTTTAGGAGAGAAGCTGATCAACTTTCTACTTTCTGGAGCACTTTTATATTGAAAACAAATACTTCCAGGCAGTGGTATTTCAGATTTTAGTATGCATGAGAATCATCTGGGGGTTGCTATATAGATGGAATGTTGTGTTCCCCAAACATTCATGTTTTGAAATCCTAGCCCCTCAGGTGATGGTATTAGGAGATGGGGCTTTGGGGAAGTGATTAGGTCATGAGGGTGGAGCCCTCATGGATGAGATTTGTACCCTTATTAATGAGACCTCACAGAGCTCCCAAGTCCCTGCTGTCTTGTGAGGTAAGTCTATGAGGAAGTGGGTCCCCACCAGACACCAGTCCCAGTAACCTGGGACTTCCCAGCCTCTAGAACTGAGAGAAATAAACTTCTGTTGTTTATAAGCCACCCAGATTATGGTTATTTCTGTTATAGCAGCCCAAATGGACTGAGATGAGGGCTTATGAAAACAGAGGTTATTGGTCCTGCCTCAGTCTCTGATTTACTAGGCCTAGGATCTAACAAGTTCCTGGGTGATGCTATCACTGCTAACTCGAGAACTTCACTCTGAGAACTACCCTTTAAGGGAATCGATCCTTAAGAATCTTGAGAACTTGGTCCCCCTAAAAGGGGAGGAGTGTTAGTACTGGCTATGGTAGGAAATTTCTTGTCATACTCCATTTCTCTTTTTTCTTCCTTCCACTCACTGAATAGTACTCAGATCTGATAATTTCAGCCTGAGAAAGTGACCACTTCCATGCTCAGTATATTTCAGAGACACTTACCAAGAACCACCAAAGAGGGGTCCCTGGGTGGCTCAGTGGGTTAAGCCTCTGACTTCGGCTCAGGTCATGATCTCAGGGTCCTGGGATTGAGCCCCACATGAGGCTTTCTGCTCATCAGGGAGCCTGCTTCCCCCCCTCTCTCTGCCTGCCTCTCTGCCTACTTGAAATCTCTCTCTCTCTCTGCCAAATAAATAAAATCTTCAAAAAAAAAGAAGAAAAATAAAAGAACCACTAAAGAAATTTCTAACCCTTGGCATAGACTCATCACCAGCTTACCGATGATTTTAATTGTAACAGCAAAATGTAAAATTTGGCTTTACAGATGTGAGCCTCTGTATCTTTGCCTACTTCTCACTCAGCAGAACTTCTCGGGCACCCCGAGGCACAGGTGCCCTTGAAGCTGGTGCACTCTCAGTTCCCCTGCCCTGAACGTCACTCCATCCCCTTTCTATCCACTTCCATACCTGCTTTGAAAACAGTTTCACAAGACTCAATGGCTCCATAATGTCTTTCTTTAGAAATTCTGACTCACAGATAATTCACCTGTTTTGCTTTCCAGTGGGTAAACACAGTTCATAGTTCTTATATTTCATTTTCTATTATTTTCTAGTGTCTTCTCGCTGATTTGTCACCATCTTTTTTTTTTAAAGATGTTTTTTATTTATTTGAGAGACTGAAAGACAGAACACAAGCAGGGGGAGGGGCAGAGAGAGAGGGAGAATCAGATGCCCCACTGAACATGGAGTCCAACTTGGGGTTAGATCCCAGGACCCTGAGATCATGACCTGAGGAGAAGGCAGATGCTTAACCAACTGAGTCACCCAGGAGCCTCTGATTTGTTTTTCTGTTTTTAATTTTGCTATCTTCTGACCATAGCACTCTTCCTCTAAAACTGGGAGATACAGAGAATAAAAACTAACAATAGTATCTTCTGTCACTGCCCGAGATTTTCTGCAAATGATGCATGGGGTAGGACAAAGCCAGGATATACCTCAATGAGAGACCAAGGAGAAGCAGGAAAGCACCGGACTTGGCTTTCTTGCCTCTAAAGAGTCCACATTCCCAGGGCCAGCAATGACAAAGCACTCATAGATATCTTGGCTTCAGTGACCCCCAGAACCTAATTGTAACCTGCTCATTCTTCCCCTTAGAGCAGACACAATTACCATGCTTAGGAAGGGAGCTCAGCCAGAAGGTTAGTGGATTTTGTTTTGTGCTTAATTTTTGCTTCAGTGCTCAGAGAATGTATTACACAACTATTGTGAAATAGCACCTGGTCTGTTTACTAACACAATATTATAAAAGTAAAACATAATTTAAAAAAAAAAACTGGATAACTAGGGCCCCAGAACAAAACTCAACCACAAATGATCACCTCATACCTATAATTACCACAATAATTTGAGTGTGGAATAGATGCCAAATGATTCAGACCAGCCAGGTTAGATTCTCCTGCTGTGTGGATGAACTTTTCAGGTGCACCTTAACGTTGCATTGCTGTGGATATCAAAAGCACAGCAAGGGTCCCCACAAAGCTGGCAAAGCCAATAAATTCAGGGACTTGCAAGCTTCCGGGTGTAAAACGTATTCAGCATTTGTTTCATAGGAATGATTTATTCTATTAGATCAATGGTTTTCACTTTTTTCTACTTTCTTTAGTGACCCTTTTTCTACTTTGATGTTCAAAATACATATCCAAAAGTTCTGGCAGAAGCTGAGTAACTGAGTTCTGCCCGATTTCTGTCCTGTCCCCTAACCCAGGCAAGAACCCCCGGTGGGCTCTCAGAGTACCTCCTGCAAACCTAGACAGCCCCACAGAACACAGGTGAAATGACAGCAATGATACCATAATGAACAAACACTATTAAGACACTAGGATACAATTCCAATTTTTCTCTACTCGTTCACTTTTGAAGTAGATTTATATATAAGGAAGGAAGCACATTCTTACTATAAACCATCCTGCAGGGGTGCCTGCGTGGCTCAGTCCATTAAGCCTCTGCTTTGGCTCAGGTCATGATTTCAGGGTCCTGGGATTGAGCCCCGTGTCAGGCTCTCCACTCAGCAGAGAGTCTGCTTCTCCTTCTCCCTCTGCCCTGCCCTGCTGTCTCCTGCATGCTCTCTCTCTCTCAAATAAATAAATAAAATCTTTAAAAAACAAAACAAAACAGTCTGCAAACAGATTTCTGCCAATTCTAAATATTAGATCTGGTTCATTAAAGGCAATTCTCTCCAAACTAGATAGTGTGTATGAAAATATACACAAAGAAAACAAGTGAGAGTGTCACTAACATTAAAAGCGACCATTAAACATTCACTTAGTACAATGTGACACATTATGACATAATAAAAGATATTGGAGCCAGGAAGATATGAGATAAAAATCCAGTTCTGTTATTTACTATCTATGTGGCCTTGGCAAGTCTCTCAATTTCTCTGTTAGATTCTGATTTTTTATTTTTATTTTTTTTAAAGATTCCATCCATTTATTTGACAGAGAGAGAGAGAGAGATCACAAGTAGTCAGAGAGGCAGGCAGAGACGGAGAGGGAAGCAGACTCCCTGCTGAGCAGAGAGCCTGATGCAGGGCTAGATTCCAGGACCCTAAGATCATGACCTGAGCCAAAGGCAGAGGCTTTAATCCCCTGAGCCACCCAGGTGCCCCAGATCCTGATTTTTTAAAAAAGAAATTAAGAAAAAGTGCTGATAGAACTATATTTCAGGGTAACTGTAAGGTTTAGATACCGACTAGTCAAATTTTCATTGTGTGTCTCATGTGTAATTAGAAAAGATTAGAACTGTTTTACCCCTAAACCTAGCTAGATACAGAAATAAACATTTCTTGTTCACCCAGCCAACTGAGGTTTTTTTTCCCTGGTTGCAAAATGCCAACTCTAAATCCTCCTACCTGTAACTTGTCTGTTCCTTCCCGTAAAAGACTAAAAGTAAAACCACTCTGTAAAGACATGTTCTGTTCTCTGGATCTGGGGTGCTGTCCCTACGGCAATAGCATGAATAAAATAGATTTCCTTATTTTCTAGTTCTCACCTTTGATGATATCATATACGTAAAAGTGCTTGAACCAGAATCGGTCTTTATTCCTTGGAAGCTTTTATTAATGACCTCCTATAAACAGTGCTCTCAGTATAAACAATGAAATGCACAAATGTGAGTAGAATGCATCTTTTGCACTGGCATCTGCTGAATCTAGCAGCAATTCCATACATTTATGATGCTAAAATCTTTCTTTGGTTACATTTTTCCAATGTCTATCATGATAAACTAATTCTGGCAGATCAGTAAGCAATGAGTTAACTCAAACTACTTTAATGGGAACTTTATAGTCATCTATTCATAAAAACTATAAATAGAGTTGAACTTTAATATGCATACCAATTCTGGAAGACCTAGTTGAGATGGCTCTATTTTCATGAAGCCTTCTCTAATTTCTGCAGTCAGAAATAACCTCCAGTCTCCGTGGTCCAGCTTGCATTGTTCCTTACTTCTTCCAATACTGTCTTCCACTTTAGGCTCTACATCATTCCTAGTTGGGTACGTGTCTGGTTTTCTCCCTAGATTTTATGTTGCTTGAGACTAGGTACAGTGCCTTATTTTCTCTGGCACGATGTCTTAGGCAAATGATATATTCAATTAGTGTTCGCTGAAATGAGTCTATAATACCGTTTGATGGCTTAGATCATACTAATCAAGCAGCGTGCACATGAATGTTCTTCATAAAATGTCAGAGTCTACACTGAGAAGACTAGAGTAATCAAGAAAGGATCACGGAGAATGGAATTTTTAAAAAAAAGAAGAGTGGAGTGTGAAAAGAAAACTAACAATACACTGAGAAATCTAAGAAGGTAAAATTATATAGGAAGCAAATGCATCACAAGTAACTTAAATAGCACATCATTCCAATTCTATGCATCTTTACTACACAAAGGTTTGAATAAGGCAGATTACAGTCAAGGTCTTTAGAAATTTTACCTATACTGAGTCTTAATCAGGAGGTGATAATGATGGTAAGGTTGTGATATACAAGGTTCCTTTCAACAGTAGATCATCAGTGGAATGCTAATAAATCTTAGCAACCTAGTCTCTGGGGTGGGGAAAGGGAGCTCCTGATTTGTAGCACCCCCGATTTCAATGCTATAAATACTTCCAACGTGGCTTATTTTAAGGTATCAACAGATTACTTAATGTGAGTTTGGAAAGAGGTACACACAGTTGGCTCACCCAAGCCAGTGGCACAGGTCCCATCACACGACTGCCAGTTCCCTCTCTCCTCACCTTCCTTCCTTCACTTTCTTCCAAGGAAGAGGAATGGAGTACAGCCAGTCTAGGGAAAGGAGCAGGGCTTCATGGAAGGTTTTGCTTCTCAGTTTCCCCTTTGGGACTGTGTTTCGGAGACAATGGATCACCTCCAATTCATACTCTCCACCTCAATTTTCAGGGGACCTGACCATCTAAGAATCACTTTGGAAATAAAATGAAAGCTACGACCTTCTTTTAGGCCACTGAAGAAAATGTTAGGAATACTTGGTTCACAATAAATGTTACTTTCAATCTGACAAAATGATGAGAGTTTAGTTTCTCTGAATCTTAAAGAAACTATGAAATTATATGTGAGAAAGACTGCAAATACTGAATTACCGGTATTTTTATCTTCTCCATTGTTACGCTAACAGGTAACTTTCTGCTACTGGTTATACTTCATCAGTTGAGCCAACATTTGCTTATCAAAAATCTATGTGCTGCTTTTCTCTTAATACGAAATATGCTGAAATAAAATGAAAAAATAATATTATCATGGTTCTGAGCACTTACGCAAATTAGTAAGGGCTCAAAGACCCACGAGTAGGAATGAATCAGATCTCAAGATGTGCAACTATTAATAAAAATGTGATACAACAGCCCCTTTCCTGAACTTGTTCAGGATCATCACTACCAGAAGCAACATCACTCTGACATCTTACAGCCCAGCCTGGGCTGGTGTAAACAGTAAGCTCATGGAGTCTCCTGGATTTATCTTCAAGAATATGCAGAAGAAATCTAGCTTTTTGCAACATATACTTTGTGGCATCTAATGACACTGGAAAATCCCTAAGAAAATCTTCCTAGAATAACTCATAAAGGTACCAAAATTAAAAATAAACCTTATTTTCTAAGTGTGGGCTAGAATGACTTGGGAGGGCATCCTCCCAGGAATGGTTATAAAAGTTATTTTGGTTCCAACTCTATATTTTAGAATCTTACAGAACTTATTTGTGTTCTTGTTCTGCATTTTCAGAACCTTGTATCATTTTAAGCTACATCTATAAGCGTAAGAATTTTAAATCACAACTAGTGGGGTAATCTTTCTATTTTCCCACTTGTACAACTGCCACACTGGTGTGTGGTCTGGTATGATTCTCTGCAACTGGCATTGTCAACTAATAAGAGACAGAAAGAAGACTGGCCTGCCCTTGGGAAGAACAGCAGCTGTAGCAAGGATCTGGTGGCTGGCAAAGCTCCTGGTGAAGAGAGGGACATGCCTATGTAGCTGGTGCCTGCAAGAACACTCCCGTCATTGTTGGGGTTGCTCTGAGAGACCTCAGAGGGCATAGATGGTAAAATCCCAAACATTTAATTTGTTTGCAATTATTTTGTTTAAAATATAAGCACCAACAACAGAATAAATTTGATGTCAAAACTTAAAATGTTGACACTCAACACCAAAAAGCTGTGATGTACAAGGCTTAACAAGATCTCCGAACACAATGGTTCTGAATTTCATCTTTTAAACTGGAACTGAATGGGACCTCTAGGTGGCTCAGTTAGTTGAATGTCCAATGCTTGATTTTGGCTCAGGTCTGGATCTCAGGGTCGTGGGGTCAAGCCCTGTGTCAGGTTCTGTGCTCAGTGTGGAGTCTACTTGGGATTCTCTCTGCCCCTTCCCTCCACTCTCTCTCAAATAAATAAATAAATTGTTAAAATAAATAAATAAATGAACTAGAACTGAAAATTAAGACTCATTAGGTAGCTCTTTCTAGGGTTCCCTGAAATTTTAGCTTTAAAAACCATCCAAATTCAAGCATATATGGAGTTTTGAACGAAAGTTTTAGTGGGCAGTTGCCTGTTTTGGGGGATGGGGGTACACAGAATCTGAGCTTTATGTCTCCCTGAGGATTCGTATCTTTCTAGTTTTGGAGGGAGGATAAGTCCACTCTTCACTATAAGAGCCTGTTATGGACTGAATATTTATGAACCTCCAAAACCCTATCCTTCAAAGTGATGGTATTAACCGATAAGGCACTGAGAAGTAATTAGGATTCAATGAGTTCTTGAGAGTGGAATCCTCATGAATGGAATCAAGCCTTTTTAAGGATCACAGAAGAGCCTTGCTTCCTCTCTCTGCTCTCTACCCTGCGAAGTTACAGTGAGAAGACAGCAGTCTGCTACCCAGAAAAGGCTTTTCACCAGAACCCTACATGCTTGCAACCTTGATCTCAGACTTTCAGACTCCACAATTGTGAGAAAGAAATTTCTGTTGTTTATAAGCCACCCAGCCTGTGGTATTTCTGTTACAGCAGCCCAGACAGACAAAGTCAGAACATATAACAGCCTCAGCCGGTCAGAAATATCTCATCTTCTGTCTGCTCCCTCCACCCCCAAATCTTGAACTAGTGATGTCAGAGGACAGGAATGGGGAGAAGCCCATTTGGAGACAGTAGCACAATCTCCAGGAGCAGGCAGGACAAGTGTCCTGTCCAGTGGTGGGACGCAGCTGTGACACCCAGAGCTTATTGGCACCAGCTGCTTTGCTCTTACCATGTGATGGATTCCATGCCACGGATCTAAGCCCTGTTTCTAGCTTTTCCCAGTGTCCTAAGCCGGCTTCTTAGTGATTCTGAGCTCCCCAGAGCCTTTTCAACAAATTTCTGCAGTAGACGGCCAGTTAGTTTTGTGACTAGCAACTATAACCCCTGATGGTTACAAAACATAGTAAGAGGGGCGCCTGGGTGGCTCAGTGGGTTAAAGCCTTTGCCTTCAGCCCGGGTCATGATCCAAGGGTCCTAGGATCGAGCCCTGTATCGGGCTCTCTGCTCAGCAGGGAGCCTGCTTCCTCTTCTCTTTCTCTGCCTGCCTCTCTGCCTACTTGTGATCTCTGTCTGTCAAATAAATAAATAAAATCTTTAAAAAAAAAACATAGTAAGAAAGTTTATTTCTCAAAAAACAGTTGTTTCTTAACCAATCCCCCCAAATTAGACAACTTCTATTTCTTTCCCATTTTTTAAAAAGATTTTATTTATTCATTTGACAGAGATCACAAGTAGGCAGAGAGGCAGGCAGAGAGAGAGGGTAAACTTTAGCTGTGATCACTACTAACAGTAATGACTAATAACTGTAGTATCTCGTTACTACTAACAGTAATGGTAAGCACATACTACTTTATGTGGGAGGCACATGATGGGTAAGAAGTTAAGAAAGCATAGAAATTCAGACAGAAGATACATCTCCACAACCATGTCCCCTCCAGAGTACAATTCCCCTCTCTCTGCTATCCGCAGTGAGGCCTAAGAAAACTTAAAATCCTCTCAAAATCTAGGATGCTTCTATCTAAAACAAATGTTTCAAGGAGATTTCTTAATTTAGATATCATTTTGATATATACCACAAAAGGGAGAGTTATTTTATCTTCAGGGACTTTTTTATTGTGTATTTTTAAACACTTTAGGGACGCCTGGGTGGCTCAGTCAGTTAAGCATCTGCCTTCGACTCATGCTTCTGGGATCCTAGGGTTGAGCCCTGCATTGGACTCCCTGCTCAGTCTGGAGTTTGCTTCTCCTTCACCCTCTGTCCCTCCTGCTACCTCCTCTCCTGCATTATCTCTCTCAAATAAACAAATAAATAAAAATCTTTAAAAATGTTAAAAAATAAAGTACTTTAAATTTTCAATTTTTTAAACATGACTCAGATAAATTTTAAACATGACTCAGATAAATTTTTAAACATGACTCAGATAAATTTTACCTCAGAGTTGAGAATGTATGTATGTGTGTATATATATATATATATACACACACAACTAAAACATAAGTTTTACAAAACACCATTGATCCTATTTGTGACGCACTATTTTTAACTTATTTTGTTCCATTTCATTTCTTAAAGTATTCTTATTATGAACCTTTGAATTAAATTTGTAATAAATAACATTGCTTTAAGAAAATAGGAAGTTCGATTTCCAACAGGCAAATCTTTTAATTTTCTGACAGAAAACTATTCTTTTAAAGATCAAAGGAGATTGGGCCAACTTCAGATGGATGATATAGTATACTGCTTCTTATCTCATTAAGTATTTGCTCAGAAATCCAAAATATGTAGAGTTGAGTCATGCAACTCTTCCTGAGAAGAGAAAATACATCCCCAAGTTGTATTCCCGGTAAGAACATATCAACCCACACACGTAAATCAAATTTCAAATGCCTCTAGTATTAGTGTCTCCAGATTCTAAATATGGGCTTGACTTATAATTTCCATTTTCTCTAGCCTTGGCTTTAATGAACTTAAAAGTAAATTTTATGTATGCATATAATTCAGTAATTCTGAAAACTGCATCGTTATTGATTAATCAGTGATGACCTTAATCTTAGATTTCTATACAGAAAAAGTAAACTGTTCAGAAAACAAACAGAAAAAAAAACCCTTCTTTCATTAACTGATACCATAGTTAATCATTGGACTTAAAATAAAGAATTTGGAAAATACAATGCTACTATTTTTAAAAACTGCTCAAGCAATCAAAATTGTGAATGGAAGCATTTCCAATTTGCCAACATAACCCTTAGACACATTCATGCCGGAAACATCTTGGCTGAGTTTTAACATTCCCTAGGAAAATATTAAGTAAGTTATAGGTTTTCTTTCTTTCTTTCTTCTTCCTTTTTTTTTTTTCCATGTCAACTCTAAGATAACACTTAATTCTAACTGTGTATTTGCCATGCCAGATCACATTGGACAGAAACCACTACCTTTAACAGATGGTTCTATTCTAGCCACAATCATATCACATTAACTTCCCAGCCTACCTATTAATATCCAACCAAATTAGAGCTTGGTGAGCTTCTGGCAGGTTTGTGACAGCCCCTAAAACCTGCAATTTTAAGTAATTATAGAAATTCTGGGCAGGAAGCCCTCTAAAAAGATGATCAGCTTCATTCCTTTCCTTTGAAACTTTGAGACCATCCCAAAGCCAGTGTTCTTTTTTCTATTTTAACTTGGAGAGAAGAAAGGATATTAGCATGAAAAATCACTCACTGTGTGACCAGAACCAGACTAGGTTCATTACATGTATGATGTAATTTAAGCCTTATATATTCACATAGTAGGAATTACTATCTCCATTTTACAGAGGGGTAAGTTAGCCTCAGAAAAACTAAGTAAGCTAATCAAGGATAGAGTGTCTGTTAAAATTGGGGTCTGACCAAGAATCTGCAGAAATTAACATTCCCCTGTCAGCTTTCTCAGTCTCAGGCTAGGGCTGGCCACACAGACTTGTGAGAGCTGGGGGTGCACACCTCTTCCCAACTCCACATTTGGTGAGGTCACACCAGTAGCTTGAAATCTGCCATGGTGGGAATATTTAGACCATGCCAGCTGGCAAACACTACACATCAGGGCTTTCTTCTTCAGATAGTCATTTACCAGCACACCATTACCTACAACATTCATATATATTTTTGAAGATTTATTTATTATAGAGGAGGAGAGTGTGCATGAGTAGTGGAGGGAAAGAATCCTCAAGCAAAATCCCTACTGAGCACGGAGCCCAATGTGGGGCTTGATCCCAGGACCCATGAAATCATGACCTAAGCCAAAGGCAAATGTCCGATGCTTAACTGACTGAGTGACTCAGGTACCCCTCACATTCATAGTCAATATTTTACAAATGTCATGATTGGATATTTCTATTAGTGAATTTATTTTATTTTCAAAAGCAAATAATAGTGAGGATATAGACATACTGTCTCTCAGTATATACTTCCCGCTTTTATTTTCTAAATGCTTTTTGCCTACCTGTTAAGAAAACCTTCAGTTACCTGAAAGTAGTTACAATAATATAATAAATCTCCATGTCTTCATTATCCAGACTTACTTATTACTAAAATATAGCCAACCTTATTTCATTTATACTCCCCAAACACTTTTTTCTCCCTAGCCGCATTTTCCTCCCAAGCCAGAATATTTTAAAACAAATCTCAGATATTTTATCATTTTATTTGTAAATAATCAGTTTGTATTCCTAATAGATATTAAGCTCACTTTAAAACATTACAACACCACCGTTATTACACTTTAAAATTATCAGTGATTCCTTAACATTAGTATTCAGTTTTCCTTGATTGCCTCAGAGCCTTTTACAAAGGCTGCTTTGCTCAAATCAAGAACCAAAGTCCACATATTACGCTTGGAGAGAATGTCTCTTAAACATTAATTGATCTTAATCTGTTCATTAGCTTAATTTTTTACTGGTCTTAATATCGCCCCTCTTCCTTTTTTTTTTTTTTTTTCTCACATCATTTATTTGTGGAAGAAATTTAGTCATCTATTTTATAGAATGTCTTAACTTTTGGATTTTGTGGCCTGGATTCCATGGTACCAGATAACATGTTCCTTTTCTTCTGCATTTCTTGAAAACTGATAGTTAAATCTAGGGGTTTGAATAAATTTATGTTCTGCTATTAGCAAGTATATTTTATAGACAGAATTGTGTACCTGCTGCGTGTTGTCTTGCTCTCTTTCTTTTTTCTTTTGGAATTAATGAGTGTTGATGTTCCCACCTTAACTCATCTCTCCTAGAGATTCCTCAACAAATGGTCTGGGCAGCCATTGACCATCATTTCTTAGATTACTTCAAAAGAAGTTGCAAAAATAATGATGGCTTCGTTTTGTCAATCCTTCTGCAATTACTGGCTTGAATTTTTTTTTTTTTTTTTTTTTTTTACAAAGCAGACGTTTTTCTTAGCAACTCTTTGAGTAACCTGAATTACAGTCAGAAAAGGGTGGAATATATCTTTTGTTACTTTCCCTTCATCAACCAATTTTTAGAATTAGTTTATGCCCTCATATCCTAGGATAAAGGAAGTTTTGGGGTTTTATTTGTGGCATTATGTACTCATAGGTTTTAACATATTTGATGTATTTCAATAAATTGCAGTTTCTTTTTATTCCTTCAAATTGGTTCCCATGTCTTTCTGACATGACTCCAGTAGTTTTTGATAGCCTCCTTACTTCCTGGTATATTCCAAGCTCTTGTACATTTCTTGCCCCCATCTTAGAAACAGACATTTTTTTTTTTTTTCTGAGGAGCCTGATTTCTTGTGGTGGGAAATTGTTCTGTGCACTATTTAAATGGATTCTGTCTCAAGTCATGAGAGATTCTAAACCAGAACACTCTCAGCACTCACAGACTACAGATGAAGTACCAAGTCCTGCAGCCAGCATCTCAACTTCTATTTCTTCGAGCAAAAACTGTCATCTTATTACAGGATCTGTCAGGTTAAATGTATACAATATAACCTTCACCATATCCTAACTCATTACTGATTGCCTCAAGCATATGAATGAGTGACTGTCTGTAAAACTACATACGCTTTATATATTTAGTGGGGCCTGAAATCTAAACAATGAGTATGAAATTACAAATATAACACTAAACAAGAAAGTGAACATTTATTTAGTTGACAAAAAATACCAATGCAAATTACAAGTGTAAAAAAGGCTGAAAAAAATCACAAAATATGAAAAATAATGTTTTTATTCAATTATTCCTACATTCTTTGGTTGTGTACTCTTTGGTCACGTTTTCATGTGATAATGATTTTGTGATATTATTCTATGGAGGGATTGGAAAGATGATCCTGTCCTCCCTTTCCTGTGGCTGGCCAGATTTTCTTCTTATTTTTGATAGTCAGAAATGCATAAAAGCATGTGGCTTAACAGGTACTCTCTCATCTGTAGCACTACTATGCTTTGTACCTTACTCAGAAATTCTGATAAATCCTATCTTAAGCAATTCCCCTCAAAAGAGGGAAAAACGTATGACATATTTATAATCGTACACAGCAATTATGTTTTCTAGTATAGCTTTGATACGAGAGAACTTACATTGTGACTAAGGATCAATTAGAACTCAATCATCCAGTTACAAGTTTAAATGTCTGGTGATGGAAGGAAATTTTACAGAGATTAGCTTTTGGTTCTGTACATTTCAATCATTATTTCTCTTCCACTGCCTACATACTTTCATGGCTGTCCTGCAGAACACATTAATAACCCAACATAGCTTCGGCCCCGCTGGGTGAATCGGCCAAGTATATGTGATAGGACCTAGAAGCCATTCTTTTGCGGGGATGGCAGGCAGTAACTTAATTATACACAGAAACAACTGCAGACCCTACACCGAGCCAGCTATACTCAAAGTAAATATATCTCCAACCCTTTGTCTTCCATGCATTCAGCTACTTCTAATTCCACTCAATGTGAGGAAAAGAGAGATGGAGGAGAAGTTTTAGTGGAAGGAAACAGAGGTTCTAAACAACTGTGGTTAAAATACCTAACTTAGCAGATATTACAAACCACTTGGGCACATGGTTCAGGCTCCTCTCAGGGCCTTGGGAGGGCCCATACGAGTGAGGGACCCTGAAATGTAAACTTCACAGTAATGCCCTGTCTTCAGAGAAACGTCGTCTCACCACTCAGTCTTTTCTTTCCCAATGGCTAATCCAAACATGTGACTCTTTCTGTCTGCAACCTTTTCCCAGTTTCTTGAACATTTATGGGACATCCTTTGACTCTTCGGTCCCATTTTCCGGGGACCCTCGTGCACACAGACAGAAGTCGGTGCTTTTCACGTTCATCACATATTCACAAACCCTCCATGTGAATGCAAACACCTCATAATTTTGCATCTTGAAAGCAGCCCCCATGTGCAATGAAGAGTAATAATGTCAGGTGTCATTTTTCTCTGATCGGAACTTTTCACTGGTAGAATCAATAGTTTATATGAACCTATAGTTTGTAAGAAGCTGTTTGTAGATTAAAAATACAGGACATCTATATAAATATATCTAGCTACTCATGGCAGTAACCCAAGAGTGCTGCAAGTAAAAATCATAGCAAATGATTTCTAGCTATTATTTTGGCTCGTGCTACAGCACTCACCAGCAAGAGTAGCAACAACATACTTGCTTATAAAGTTATAGTATGCTGTGCCCGTCAAGCCTGGGAGTTGCCAGCAAGCATTTCAGGAAAATTTCCAAAGTTATTATTAGGTATAATACAGACTTTCCTACCTAGTTTTCAGTCCTGAGATCTCTGACAGATGCTTTGGTGGTTACGGCGGCTGTAATGTTTGGCATCCCAATAGACAGCCTGCCCCGGCACTAGCAGCAGCAACTGACCGGTGTTTCACAGGAGGAATTTTTATTTTTATTTTTCAGAGGCTTCAAAACAAAGACAAGGTCATTCTCAATGCCAGAACTTTTAGCTAAGCCATAACTTTGCCTTGTGTCTCAAAAGTACTGAGAGAAAGAAAAAAAAAATACAACAAAACCCACCAAAAAAATCCAGCTGCCAAGAAAATAAGCCATTAAAGTTAGTGTTAGGAACTCTGGATATCTGGATTACTGTTTCAAATTTAACCTCAGCATCACTACCAGTGCCTCTAAAAATCACAGGTAATACTTTGCACTTGCTACTCATCAGGCCCTGAACTAAGTGCTTTCTACTAAACTTCACAGTAACCTCATTTCACAAATGAAGAGGACAAGACAGCAAAAGCACAATGATCTTGACCTGGTTGTAATCAGTAAGTGTGTGGTGGGGTAGGGACCAGGGTTTGCCCTCAGGCAATCCAATTCAAGAGATAAGTTGTTGAGCTCTGCTCTATACCGCCAGGCAGCTCTGGTATCCTTGCAAAAACTTCTCTTGATCCTGAACTTGGAACAGTAATAAAAATGTAAATTATTAGTACAAGAAAGAAAAACATTTATGCTTTCCCTCTCTTAGTTTCTAAACAGATCTTCTATATGACGATGACTTCAGCACCAAATTTTGCATACGGTTTTTTAATGTTTAGTTTTCTTAGCATTTTAAAACAGCACTTCTTACATATTCAAAAGTAGACTAATTCAACAATACCGGAAAATAAATTCTTAAATCAATATTACAAGCCAAGTAAATGTAAACCTATATGAAGCTGTTAAGAATAAAAAGAGAACTAATTCACATATAATCTGTTTTAAATATATTCTGACCATCTGACTATATCTAGAGAGACATATATTCTGAGGACAAAAAGAATTGTAGGAGAGGGGCAACTAGATGGCTCAGTGGGTTAAAGCCTCTGCCTTCAGCTCAGGTCATGATCCCAGGGTCCTGGGATCGAGTCCCACATTGGGCTCTCTGCTCAGCAGGGAACCTGCTTCCTCCTCTCTCTCTGCCTGCCTTTCTGCCTGCCTGTCATCTCTGTCTGTCAAATAAATAAATAAAATTTTAAAAAAAATTGTAGGAGAAACTAATGTAACATCATGTGTCCACTATATTAAAAAAAAAAAAAAAAGAACTGTAGGAAAGGGACACCTGGGTGGCTCAGTGGGTTAAAGCCTCTGCCTTCGGCTCAGATCATGATCCCAGGGTCCTGGGATCGAGCCCCCGCATTGGGCTCTCTGCTCAGCAGGGAACCTGCTTCCCTTCCACTCTCTCTGCCTGCCTTTCTGCCTGCCTGTGATCTCTGTCTGTCAAATAAATAAATAAAATAAAATAAAATTGTAGGAGAAACTAATGTAACATCATGTGTCCACTAAATTAAAAAAAAAAAAAAAAGAATTGTAGGAAATCTTGAATTTGGCACCATAAGTTTGTTGTTGGTCACAGTATTGGTGTAGCAGATATGAAACTATATTCTGTGTGCTGCAGGACTGAGGAAATAAGTAAATATATTGCCGCTGTGGGTACAAGCTTTGGGAAAATGGAAATGGAACTATGGAACAGGGGTAGGGAGGAAGGAACCTGCGGTGTTAGAATAAAGTTGATAGCAGTAGCATAGCAGTACTATACCATAGAGCTACAGCAGTGCTCTCCACATATGGGTGTATGTATGTGTGTGCTAGTATCCTTTGAAAGGGCCTAGAACCAATGACACACCAATAGCAATGAGCAAACCTTGTGTCCAGGTCCAAGTTTTAGAACTAGGACTGATTCCAAAAGGAATGTCCAGAGGCTTCTCTGGACAGGAAAGTCCAAGTTAAGCCTGAAGTATCTAGTTGTGCCATAGAGACTGTGCTCCAACTGATGAGAACACATCAAAAAGGAACAGACACCAGCTCAGAGGGGCCCCCACTGGTAAAATTTGGTATAATGCGAACAGTGATGGGTAATGAAAAGAGTAAATTATGATAATAATGAATTGAAAAAGTATATTCATAAGAACATAGTGTCTCTAAAAATATCTTTTCTTAAGGGGAGAGGAAGGAGAAGAAAGAGCAAAGCAATTCAAATAAATTTAAAAGTAATGATAAAATGGAAAACCAGAATTTACACATGCATAGCAACAACAAGAGCAGGTAACAGTCATCAGTGGGTACTAAAACCACTAGGTTAAAAAAAAGTGGGGAAGTGGCAGTTCATACAATCTCAGAGTATCACTGTACAGATATTTGAGTTAAAAAGGGGAGGAAAAAGTTGCTTGACAATGGAAAAATCATGCAGTTATTCCTTTTACCTTAAAATCACCAGTAATGGATACACACTGACATTCTATGTCTCCTGAGGACACAGCATTACCTTGCAGATATCCTGCCAAAAAGGCTTACTATAAATCTAATCATGAGGAAACAATGAAAAACATCCAAAAATGGAGGATATTCTGCACAACTAGACTGGCCCTTCCAGCAATACCAATATTATATAGAACAGCAACACCATAAAAACCTGGAGACCTGTTTAATTTACAGGAAACTAAAAAAATAGGATGAATAACACAGCATATAATCCTGGATTAGATCCTCTAGTGAAAAAAGAAGGAAATGATAAAAACAATGTTATTGGGACAACCAGGGAAATATGAGTAGACTCTTACTTAATACTACTCTATCAAGATTGCTCTGTCAGGGGCACCTGGGTGGCTCAGTAGGTTAAGCCTCTGCCCTCAGCTCAAGTCATGATCCCAGCGTCCTGGGATCGAGCCCCACATCGTGGGTGCTCCCCCACCCCGCCCCTCGCTGCCTGCCTCTCTGCCTACTTGCGATCTCTGTCAAATAAATAAATAAAATCTTTAAAAAAAAAAACAATATAAAAAAAAAAAAAGATTGCTCTGTCAGCACTACCGGATATTTTGCAGAGAACGTTCTGGTTTTTAGAATATCCATGCTGAAGCATTTAGAGATGAAGAGTCTTGATGTCCATAATAATTCTCAAATGGTTTGGCATGAGAATATGTATACATACATGCATATTAATGATATTAATGTATGAGCATAAATATAGGAAACATAAATCCATATTCTATATACTTTAGAGTAAGAGACCTAATACTTGGGGGAAAAGTTAATATTTAGCAAAGTTAGGTGAGGGGGTATATGGATGTTTCTTGTGCTATTTTTGCAGTTTGATAATGGTTTAAGATTGATCAGAATAAAATGTTGGGGGTTATGACAATGAGAGATATTTGGGTTCAGTTTGAAAATAAAGATCAGCAAATTGCTAAGCGGGAGAATATATTGCTAAGGAGAGGAGGATGGCAGAGGAGACAACCATGTCTCTGAAACAGCTCCAGGTGAGCCGTGGAACAGACTGAGTGAACTCACAAGGTTCTGTTTAGTGTTATAATTTGTAAACTATGAAAAACAGAAAGAGGAAAAAATATAAAATAAGGTTGTTACCTTGATTTGAATTTAAATTTTTATTTTTATTTTTTCTTTCTTGTTGGAGGCAGGCCCCTTGGCCAGGGCGGCCTCCGCCATTAAAAGATGGCGCCTGGGGCGCCTGGGTGGCTCAGTGGGTTGGGCCGCTGCCTTCGGCTCGGGTCATGATCTCAGGGTGCTGGGATCGAGTCCCGCATCGGGCTCTCTGCTCGGCGGGGAGCCTGCTTCCCTCTCTCTCTCTCCGCCTGCCTCTGCCTACTGTGATTTCTCTCTGTCAAATAAATAAATAAAATCTTTAAAAAAAAAAAAAAAAAAAAAAGATGGCGCCTGGCTAGTTGCCAGGTTAGGATTGCCTCGTGAGACTAAGCAGAACTCCCAAAGAGGAAGTAAACAGCATTGGTTGCTAGCGAAGTTGTTCATTTAGGTGCGCAGCCTGATTTGCTCCCTGCTGTACCCTGCTTGCTGATTGGTCATGTAAGCGTATATAAGTGTGTAGACTTGCGGAAATGAAGAGAGAGAAGATGCATCCAAACCAGGGTTCTTGTCGTCCTTGCGGGGCAAGGGCGATAAATGGTGCTGAGACCCGGGAAATAAATAAAGGAATCTTGCAAGGTAATCCGCAGGAAAGCGGGGAGTAAAGGTCCGCGGTAAAGCGGGGAGTAAAGGCCACGTTCAAAAGTGGGAATTCCGTGGTAAAGCGGGGAGTAAAAATAGAAAAACCTTGCAAGGGAGAATTCCGCAGGTAAGCGGGGTAAAACCATGACAAAGGTGGTGGGAAACTTGTACAAGACCGCAACAAGAAGCGGGGCGGCCATAGAGCCGGGATTTTCTTATCGAAACCGCAGGTAAGCGGGGAAGGGACCATGATCAAAGTGGTGGGAATCTTGTAGGAGTCCGCAATAAGAAGTGGGGCGGCCTTAGAGCCGGAATTTAGCCGCGAGTCTTTAACGTCCACGTAAAAGCAAAAACTGCTCGGGCCTTTTTGAATACAGTGGAAAAGGCGGCTCCATGGTTCCTAGATGAAGGCTTGCTAAACATACCTCAATGGGACCACTTAGGGGAGGATTTGAAGAAACAGAATGCTTTTAACTCTTTGCCTCAAATTTAACATAACAAAAGCACAGGCACAGGACATAGTAGTCTCCTGCAGAAATTGTGTGATCTTACTACCTGCACTGTCCTTGGGGGTTAATCCTAAGGGTTTGTTACCTAATCATATATGGCATATGGATGTCACACATGTTTCAGAATTTGGAAAGTTAAGATGTGTTCATGTCTCTGTAGATACCTGCTCTGGAATAATTTTCACCTCAGTGCATACGGGGAAAAAATTCAGAGATGTTATCGCCCATTGCCTACAGGCTTTCGCGGCATGGGGAAAGCCATGCCAGTTAAAGACAGATAATGGTCCAGGCTACACCTCACAACCCTTTAAAGCCTTCCTACAACAACTTGACATTCACATGATACATGGAATACCCTATAACCCACAAGGACAGGGTGTTGTGGAGCGCACGCATCTTATAATTAAAAAATGCGCTTTATAAACAAAAAGGGGGAATAGGGGACACCTTCAGGTCCCCTAAAGATAAGCTCAACACCATTCTCTTTATTTTGAATTTTTTAACGTTGGACAAAATGGGTAAATCAGTTGCAGACAGACATGCAAGTGATGCTGCTGCTTCCCCTAAGCCTTTAGTACTTTGGATGGACTCCTCACAGGAAAGTGGAATGGACCAGATCCAGTGTTAGTATGGAGTAGGGGGTCTGTATGTGTTTTTCCACAGGAAAAGGAGGCTCCAATTTGGACCCCAGAGTGACTGGTACGTGCAGCCTTGCCTCCAAACACCAGTCATGATGCTGAAGATGCTGATGATAACTCTGGGGATGCTACACCTCCTGCGGCAGACTCAAGCCAGAGAGCTGTGAGCAGTGGTTAAAGCATGGCTATATCCTTTACCAGTGACTAACTCTTCTCTCATATTCCCTCCTCTCCCTTTGATGCATGGCAGGTCTGTAACTTGCTAGGAGCATGTACTGATATCTCAGCAGTGTGCGTATCCCTACCCATGTTCCTATCCCAGTTTCCATTCCAGAGGACAAGTTACCGGTGGTGCTATCCAGAAAGAAGAGAGATTTTGGTATCACAGCCGCGGTTGTGACAGCATTGGCTATATCTACAGCAGCTGCCACGCCACAGCAGTCTCACTTGCTGCAACTATACCCACTGCGGAAGCTGTGAACACCCTTGCAGAAGGAATGGTGGCTGCCCTTCAAACACAGACTCAGATCAATGCACATCTGCAAGCAGGAATCCTGATAGTCAACCAGAGAGTGGATTTGGTTCAAGAACAAGTGGACATATGGGGGGCCCTATTGGGACTGGGATGTATAGTATCCTTCCCGGCAATTTGTGTAACTCCCATAGCCTATACTAATATGAGTGACTTACAGAATGTCTCCCGACAGCTCTCCCAATACTTGCGGGGGAATTAGTCCGCAGAATTCCAAAACTATACTCAGCACCTGCTACTAGGCATAACAAGGATAAATAACACCAGAGGTGAGCTTGCAACCCTCCCAGAGATAATCAAAACATTGCAAGATGTGTTAACCTTTACGAAACAATGGGCTAGCGTAATTGGTCTGATGATAATCCTCGTAGTGGGCTTGATTCTGCTAGTAAGGAAACTACAAATTTGCAGGCAACAGCAAGCCATGGTGCAGGCCTTGTTAGCCATCGTGGCTGGAACATCTCCCCAAGTGTGGCTAAGTATGCTGGATCGGTAGTCAACGACGGGTAAGATTGGTGGGGGAAATATACCAACCTAAGACAGGACGCAGATCATTGATATTTGCCGTCTGATGACGGGTAAGGATATTCCCCGCCACTGACAACCTAAGGCAGGCACGATCCCTGCCATAAAAGAAAAAAGGGGGAGATGTCGGAGGCAGGCCCCTGGCCAGGGCGGCCTCCGCCATTAAAAGATGGCACCTGGCTAGTGCCAGGTTAGGATTGCCTCGTGAGACTAAGCGGAACTCCCAAAGAGGAAGTAAACAGCATTGGTTGCTAGCGAAGTTGTTCGTTTAGGTGCGCAGCCTGATTTGCTCCCTGCTGTACCCTGCTTGCTGATTGGTCATGTAAGCGTATACAAGTGTGTAGACTTGAGGAAATAGAAGAGAGAGAAGATGCATCCGAACCAGGGTTCTTGTCATCCTTGCGGGGCGAGGGCGATACTTTTTGAACACAGTGATATGATAGCCATGACCTTAGATCAAACTCATAGATTATTTAGTTCAAAGTTCTCTAATTTCTAGTTTAAAAGTTACAAATGCATTCTAGCCATCAAAAGATAGAAGTTAAAGGAAATCTTGTCATTTTATATATATATATATTTTAAATATTTTATTAATTTATTTGACAGAGAGAGACACAGTGAAAGAGGGAACACAAGCAGAGGGAGTGGGAGAGGGAGAAGCAGGCTTCCCGCCAAGCAGGGAACCCGATGCGGGTCTCTATCCCAGAACCCTGGGATCATGACCTGAGCCGAAGGCAGACACTTAACGATGGAGCCACCCAGGCGCCCAATTATATTCTTATTACAGCTTTACTAAACATGAATTTTCTTAAATTCTCTTTGATTTTTTTTTTAAGAGATCTGAACCACCTACGTTTAAAATGATTTTTATAATGTGGCTACTGCATGGGAAGTGATTCTTTTTCCTTATATATTATCTGCCTCTTTAGAACTCCAAAATTTCCTTTGTGGTCCTTCTCTGAGATCTGATAAACAAGTATGTTCAGTACTATCCATATGCTATAACATTTTATAGTTTTCAATAATATTCCTTTGGGTTTCCAGCTTGAAGAAGTGACATCCTAATCTTTTTAATGGGTCTTGCTGTTGGCCACTTCAATATCACCTCACTTATTTCTTTTTTAAAGATTTATTTATTTGAGAGAGAGAGAGAGTGTGTGAAGGGAGAGGCAAAAGGGGAGAGAGGAGGAGGGAGAGAATTTTAGGCAGATTCCCCGTTGAGTGGGGAGCCCGAGGCAGGGCTCGATCCCATGATCCTGAAATCATGATCTGAGCCAAAATCAAGAGTCGGTCGCTCAACCAACTGAAATGTCCAGGTGCCCCTCACCTCATTCACTTTTAATTGCCCTTCCTCAATCTTCCCCATGAGTTAGTTCTATTCTCTAGAGGCAGAACAACTCGAAGAGAAGATAATTCTCCAAATATTTAAGTTCCATTCCTGAGACCTTGATTTCCAGTAATTTTTTTTAAACAAAAGATAAACTTTATCTGCAAATGTAACATAGTTTAAAACTTTGAGGGACAAAATGTCTTTTCTTAAAGTAGAAATGGATTCTTGGAAATTATCATAGTATAACTGTAATTTAGATTTTATCCCCTAAAAGTATTATGTTATACATACATACAGCAAAATTGAACTCCCATGGTCTCTAAACATTCAGAATTTATTTCTGATACTTTTAATTCTATAATATATTCCTCAGATATAAAGGTTGAGAGGAGTCAAAAATCATTTTATAACCTGCTTATCCCTATAGAGAAATATTGCCAACCAGGGCAAAACGTGTCCAACCCTCACAGTTGGTGAGCCAAAGGAAGGTCAAGCCCTTCCATTTCAGAAGCCACAGTGTAGAACAGTAATCAGAGGCTCTGGGGTCCGGAGATGCTTTCTATGTAGGTGGGAAGAAGGCCTAAGGCTGCCAATGACTACCTGTCCGCATTTATCCTTGGCATGTGTGTGAGCTGCACGTAGCAGCTCCCTTAGCAGCTCTGACAAAGACTCTGAGTTGATTCCAACCTACAAGTTACTGAAAACAGCATCTTGCATGGCTCTATGAAACCATATAAAACTGAAGACTGATTTAGAATGCTAAAACAGTCTGAAAAAAATGTTTGAAGCAAAGACAATGATACTTAGAGATATTATAAGCTGCAAATCCTTTGGGACTACAAAATTATAGTATTGGAACTTAGAGGAACATCAAGAAATTATTTGATCTGGTTTTTTACCTTCAGCCATTTGTAATAGTAAATGTTGTAAGAGAGTAAATAGGATTCTGTTTTGAAGATCTTTAGGGCATAAGACACAACCTCACTCCTTCTAAGGGTCAGTGATGTTCTTCCCCTTCACCTCTATTTTCTCATGCCTTAACATCCCAATCCTTCTTTTTTCCTCACTTCTCATTGGACCTGTATTCCACAATGATCTTGTTCTTCTTTGAATCAATATGCATCACAATCTATCAGGCAGTTCTCCAAGTGTGGTCTGAAGACCCCTCAGGGTCAGGAGATATCCCTCAGGGGGTCCATGAAGTCAAAACTATTTTCATAATCCTCAAACATTTTTGAGTGTGCTTTTTTCACCTCGTTGACCTTTGCACTGATGGTGCAAGAACAATAGTGGATAAATCTGCTGATGGCTTAGAAGAGTAAAGGCATTGATACCACACTACACCAGCAGTTCTTGTCTTTACCACTATGATGCACAGTTCAAAAATTTTTTAATCTT